>NW_024086501.1:0-84049 GCF_009730915.1 Dioscorea cayenensis subsp. rotundata
AATAAAGCTCAAAATGAAATATGCAATCAATCCAATAAATGTGGAGTGACGTAAATGCAAAATGAAACTAGTTCCTCCCTACATGCTATAAAAGTCTCTCTTGTTTTCTCTTTGATGCAAATGCAAGCTTCCTTTCATGCTTTAACACACATATCTTATCTCATGAAAATAATTCAAGGCATTCAACTCAATTTCAAGAGTAAAATGTTGAAACAAATGCAAATTACTCATACATGTGAAAAGAAAATCTATTTCAAAGAGCAAAATATGGCAAAATGGAAAATAAAAGATACAAAATAACAAAATAAAAAAATAAAAAATGATGCTAATAGTAATGATAGCCCAAGTTGCTGGCTCCTAGTCATATGGTGTTTTGGCAATGGTGGGTAGATAGTATCTAGATGGTGATGATGATGGTGGCAATCATTTAGAGAGCTTAAGATATAATGTGGATGGTGCTCCACGCCAAGCCATGATTTGCTATAAAAAGACTCAAGACGAGAATCAATTAGAAGCCTCCTGTCTAAACTTTTCCTACTCATCCTAAATCTCGTGAGCCATGTCATGATGTTGCATATTAGGAACTTAATTTTAATTTTCATAAACTTCAGCTTTTATGCTTAGGGAAGCTACAACTTCAGAACTCTTCAAACTACTTTATTCTCTGAGGTTGTTGAGCTCATATTCATTTGAAACTTGGTATCTTCAACATTTGAATTTGCATCATTTTTGATTTGCGTAACTTGATTTGAATTTTCATAAGCTTTCTCACGCTTGTCAGCTTTTTACAACTTCGTGAACTCTTCAACGCTTTTTCCTTGAGCGTCGTGGAGCTTGTTTGTTGCATCTCATTTGGAACTTAATATCTTGACATTTTGAATTTGCATCATATTTGATTTGAACTTCATTTGAATTTTCATAAGCTTCCGACTTTCATGCTTGTGAAGTTTTTACAACTTCAGAACTCTTCAACAGCTTTGCGTTTTGTTGTTGAGCTCACTTGCATCTTGTGTATTTGAGTTTATCTCGACATTTGAATTTGCATCTTCAACATTTAATTTTATCTGGTATTTGAGCTCAGTATCTTAGATCTGATTGGATTTTTCAAGTTGTAGAATCTCTATGTGAAACTCTTTAAATCTTTGAGTTTTGAATTCTTGAGACTGTTGAGTTAAATTGTCCAAACATTTGTTTTGTTTTTAGTTCTCGACTTGCGAAACTCTTTTGAGTCTTCACTCGATATCTTAATACTACCGAGTTCTATTCATCATTGATTTGATCTTGATTCTCCTGCATGCTTTGAGTTTTAACTTACTCATCATGGAGGTGTGACTTTCGTGTTATAGCTTTAGCATGCTTAGTCTTGGATTGGACCTCAAGTTGTGATCTTGAACCTGATCTCATTTAATTTTTGGCATTTTTGAGGACTTCTCGACATTTCATGCTTTGTGGAGCTCTTTATAACTCTTGACTTGTGAAACTTTTAGCCCTCCTCGATTTCCTTATATCCTAGAACTTTAAAGTTTCATTTGTCATTTCATTAAAAATTACCAATCCATGACTCATTTGCCTTATTCAGCTATTAACTTGGTTTCTTTGTAGATATTTGAATATATTTCTTTTTCACTGTTAACTAACAAAATGGACCCGCTCTTTCACTGCGGCATTCCTCTCTTTCTTTTGTCTTGCCCGGAGAAAAAGCTGCCTTTTAATTTAATAAACCATCATTCTCTAACTTCGAGAGTGGCATGTCTTTATATTAGACCACATTTTTGGATCGACATCTTCAAAGAAGAGTCCTTAGTCAGCCTTCCCGTGACTGCCAAGAGGCAATGGAAAGGTTCTTCTCAAAGAGAGCTCATCGCCATGTATTGGAGCGAGCTCAAGAGAGTTCTTCAAAAGCGCGCTCAAGAGAGTTCTTTAAAAGTCTTTATCAACTCCTTTCACCTTGTGTGATTGTCAAGAGGCAATGGAAAGGCCCTCCTCGGAGGAGAGCAGATCAGTCATGCATTGGGAGCATCATGGCCTAGCTTCAAGAGGGTCTTTAAGAGTCTTCAATTGCCCATTCACTTCCGTGACTAACAAGAGGCATTGTGGAGGCCCTCTCAAAGAGAACAGTCACCATGCATTTGGATGTCACAATAAGCTTAAGGGTGTCTCATGAAATTTCCAAAGTGCCCCTCATTTTTACTAAAACCCCTTTTTTCTTTTTTTTTGTTAGACCTTGTTTTCACATTATTATCAAATCTTTTGGAAATAAACCCCCAAACTTTCACATTTTTATATTTTTCATGGTTTTTGCAGTTAAAAACTCAAGCCTTCATATTATCACACCTTTCAGAATTTTGCATATGTATCCACAAATATTTGCATTTCTTAACATTTCTTCATAAATTTTGCATCAAAGCCCAATTTTTTCTACAAATGTATTTTTACCAATTTTGGTTACCAAGCTTCTTTTTTTTATTTTCTTCTTTATTTTTTTTTTAAAAAATCTAAATATCGAATGATAACATTTTTGCGCATGTTTGAACCCACCCAGCATGTTAAAAGTTCAAAACTAACTAGAAGAAAATCTAAAAGCCAAGACATGAGATGGAGGTTTTGATTGAGAAAGAATGTTGGCATGTGATACACTAAAAAGCATGCTACCATATATATAATTCATTACTCACTTAATCAAGGAGTGCATGATTCGTAAAAGCAATCCAAGGTGCAGGTCCCACCATGACAAGGATTAACATGGGAATGAATGAAGATTTTTGTTTTGTAAAAAATAAATAAAATAATAAATAAAATAATAAAATAATAAAAAAAATCCAGACATTTTTCTTTTTTGCATGGATGCAACCAGAACATCTATAAGTGTATATATATATATATATATATATATATTTTGGATTGAATTCTATAAGAGCATCTATCTTTTTCAAGCTATAAGCACTTGACGAGCTTCTCAAGCATGCCTCGAGATTCATGCTAGGGTTATGAACATCATCTTGTTTGCCATGGTGAAGGAATCAGTCTTTTTTTTTGTTTGGGGAAACATCAAAATGCCGACAAGTCAATTTGATGAAGAACTTCATCGACGAGCCGTGACAAAGGTTTCAATAAATGGCAAAAACATCGAATCCCGTAGAATATTTTTTTCTTATGATCAAATGTTGTTTCTCACCATTGATCTTCTCAATGTCTTGGGATAAAGAATGTGATTTGAAATTAGAGAAGAGAACCGAGTGATGAGGTTTCTTGGGTTCTGCTAGGGTAGTGACGACAAACGATAAGCCATATATCGTCACCACATTGTCCTCCTTCTCATCCTTAGGTTTCTCTCATTTTTTCATGATGGTGTTCAGAGAGAGAGAGAGAGAGAACACGTATAGGAGAGCATAATTGCATACAATATATTAAGGGAATGCTTGCTTGCTTTGAGAAGAGTTACAGTGATCATGCATGAGGAATATAGCATATGGTTTGTAAAAAAAAAAAACTCAGGAACTTGAACAGGAGAGACCTATCAGTGTTCATGCATGCATGGCTTTAGAATTAACTTGCATGTTCCATGGTTTTAGAATTAACTTGTATATGCTTTGAAAAATCTCTTCTAGTGTAGAATGTATGTTTCTGCTATGGAGATGGACCTCAATACCTCTTTGGTGAACTTTGGCAAACTAAACCCAAACCTCATCATTGATAATTCTCCGGCGAACCTTCTCCGACAATCTTCTTCTTCTTCATTGAATGGCTGTGGTGAGCTTGCACTTGGAGATGAAAAGAATAGCAGTTTGGTGGCCAGCCAAACTTCGACGCCAAGCTTGCACATCGCCCACAGTATTGATAATGAGGATCACATGAAAGCTTTGGAGGCCCTTACCAAAGGCCACACTAAGTTAGGAATGGTGTGAGGCCATTCTTTCAACGCAGATTGGCCTTCTAGAATGGCACAGAGGTTATTTTTTCGAGGATCTAAAAGGCTTGTTCTAGTATCGGAGAGAAAGATAGTTTTGGAGATCGAAAATAGAGAGCCAGAGAAAAAGTTGGAGATAAGAGCGAAAGAAGAATGCCTCAACGTGCATGATTTTGTTTTAAAAAGACTGTCTCTCCACTGGTCCCACCATGAAAGATGATGGAGATGCATTTGGATGGATGAACATGGGGTTATGAGATGGATATCAAGAAGAGAAAGTGAAGTAGTTATGTATACGTGCTTCATTCACCCTCCTCCCCTCTTTTTTCCTTCTTCTTTTCATTTTTTTCTTTTTAATCATCCCCTTGATTTTTTGTTTCCCATATTAGGGATTTTCAATTTAAAATTTGGATTTTCACCAACAACCTTGATTTTCTTTTTCTTTTTTTATTTCTTTCTTTTTTTATTTCTTTATTTTTTTAATATATCGGATTTTAAAATTTGAATTATTTGTTCTTGTGCACATCCTATTTTATATTTTATTATTTTTTAATCTTTATCCAATCAAAATTTTTATTTGAAACTCGAATTTAATTTATTTATTTATTAATTAAAATCCGAACAAGGACAATCCCTAATTTTTTTTTAATGTATAAACAAGGATCATTATCCATCAAATTTTATTTAAACTCAAATTTAATTTTATATCCTAGTAGAGATAATGATTGAAATTTTATTCAAATTAAAATTCCCTTTTTTTCTATACAAACAAAGTTTCACCCTCATAGTTTCCTCACACAATCTATTGAAGGGAGGAGAGTATCCTCAAACCGTAGAGTTTGTCTTCATCCCAACTGTTCAAGGTAAGAATCTAACTCTCTTGTCTATGTTTATTCTTCCCATGGATTTTATTCAATGTTTTTGTTCCATGTGCATCGTGAACATCATATACATATATATATTATTCAATGAATTTTATTCCATGGATTTTGTTTTTGTTCTATGTTTATTGCATGTATTTTGAAACACCACAAACCTAGATTCACTTTTTTTTTGTTCCATGGATTTTATTCAATGTTTTTGTTCCATTATTTTCCTTTCACATTGAACGCAACATCCTTTTTTCCTTATTTGTTTTATTGCTTTGTTTTTTTTTTCTTTCTTGGTGCATCTTGAATGCCATGCCTTTGATTTTCTTGTTAATTTTTTTTTTCGTGAACGTCATGCCCTTTATTTTTCTTATTTTATTATTACTATTATTAATTTTCTTTTCCTTAATCTGTGAATACTATGCCCTTTTTTCCTTTTTTTTATTTCCTTCCTTTTTTATATAAAAAACATGCCCTTTTTTCTTACTTTTTTATTTTATTATTATTATTATTATATATATATATTTTTTGGCATTCTAACACTATATCCACCTTTTTGCACAAAGCATGCCATCTTCAATTTTACAGCCAATTCTTTTTTCATAATCCAATAATTTGTTCATTTTTTTATTTTTTTATTTATATTTTTATTATTATATATTTTTTTATAGCTTTTCTAATGGGTCCCACCACCAAAGACAAGCTAGTAGAGCCTCTTTTCCAAACCATATGATGATCAAGATAAAGCTCCATATGGGATATCAATTCCGAGACATTATCCAATCGATTCCAAAAATTGAGGAAGACCAATCCAATATTTGGGAAGTGACTTCAACGAGTGGACCAATGTACCAACCGTCTTCTGTGATATAGGTGAACTAACACTTACTTATTTTCACAAGAGAAGGGCGCAACAAGTTATACTACTAAACCTATACGAATACACTCCGCCAGATCTCAATTTGGATACACTTGGCCATTGATTAAACAATGATCCCACAGCTGACATATGGATTGGGAGGACCTCTTTTCATTACTATACTCCCTACCCACCAATGTACGAAACATGAGCTTCTTTATTGATAAAGAGATTATCTGAAGCACTCAAAAGGGCAGGCATTTTTGGTGCTATCGCAATATCAACAACGACATACGGATTCGATTCATCAGTAGTGAAAAGTATTATTGAAACATGGTGTTCGAGGACCAACATGTTTGTGACTCCCTTTGAAGAGATTGGAGTTTCTCTATGGGACCTCAGGTGCATCGGAAGCTTACCAATTATACGAGAGTTCTATGAAGAGTATGTCTCTCCAAACCATATGCTCTATTCCAAAGAGGTATATCCCTCTATTTTGAAAGACCTATTCGACATCTACTAGTGCATCAGTGATGCTACTTCAACAAAAACAGGCAAAGTTACTCATGTTTAATTGGCAAATTTTTTTTCACGGATCAACACGGGAAAATGAAACTTGCAGTAGATGATGATGCTCATCATGATCCTCAATCCTCAGAAGAGTGTAGGCTGGCTGCCTTCCTATGCATATGGCTTTGTCATTTCGTCCTATCTTGTAGAAGTTCTTTTATTCATCCTGAAGTATTTGTAATGGCAGCTAAACTAGCCAAAGGGACAAGGCTATCTCTAGCCCTAGCTATGTTGGCGTGTATCTATACCAACCTAGATATCATAGCTTTACACCGTAAAAGGTCATCCAACACTTTTGTTCCTTTCCCATGTTATTACTTTCATGGTTGGATCAAATCCCACTATCCAGGAATCCATTCTCGTTTGTTGGCACCAAGTGACAGCCACAGAAATATATACGGATTGCTAGAATTTCTAGCATGGCCTTCATAATGCATGTAGGAGCAGGCACTTTTAGTCATAGTAGAGCTCGGAATATGTTAAGAAACTAAGGATATCTCAAATGGCGCCCATTTGTTTGTAGCGAATTCAAGAATGAAGGTTGGTATGAACACTTTAAAGAACCCAGCGACAAAGGTATGCTCAACACAATTCAATCAGAGTACTTTATGGCCCTCCATCAGATTATACTTCCTCTACACTTCAAAAAGAATATCTTCACCCAACAGTACAATCCACATAGCTTTGCTCGACAATTTGGTTATGACCAAGGGTTTCCAAAAGACGTTCAAGTGTTGAAGAATCCTCAAGATACTGGCCTCTTGGTGGGTTATTGGCACCACTTTGCTCTAAGAAAGTCAAGATCAAAGTTCTACATCCCATCTCGAGAGCGTGCAGAGTAGCCTTTATACTTATATGCACAGCAGTGATCAACCCATTTACACCCAACCTTAACGACCATCTATGACCGTCTCAATAATGAACAAACAATCCATCTCAGAGAAAACGGGGGTGTCTCTTACTCGACGGAGTCAAGGCATTCTTCGAAAAGGACTCGAACTGATGGAGTGCCCATTCATATACAACTTTATTGCTTTCTCCATTTTCCCCTTCTTCTTCTTTTTTGTATATTATTTATTTGCTTATTTATTTATTCCCTCTTTTTTTTTAGATCCTGATCCGAATAGGAGTGAGGAAGAACAAGTAAGCATCTCAAAACCCGAGTTTGAACCTACAAGTTCATATTTATTTATTTATTCATTTATTTATTTGATAATGATTTTTTTTAAATAAAGTTTACTTCTCTATTTTAGGTTCTCATAAAGCTTCTTCTTCTTCAAAGGCAATTCCTTCTGAGCATGACACCCTATACTCAGATTTTGCACATGATAATGATAACTACACACCCCTCATTGATGTCAACCCTCCTGTGGAGAGCCCTCAAGTAGAAGCTATCCCTTTTGCTCAATCCATTCCAGAAGATTCAACTCCAAAGGCTACTTTCGTCAATGATGATCCTCCTTCAAAAGGTTCTTTCAAACATAGGGAACATTGTGCCACAAGAACTACATCTATGAACTCATCTCATTCCCAATCTAGTGACAAAAATCATGTCTTACATGCTGTTTGGGTAAATAATTTACTTGCGAAGGTGAAATCATCACAACCTCATGAACATGAATCCTTAAGAGAAGAAATCATCAAACTTCATAAAACTATGATGATGCTTGGGGTTAATATTTCGGCCACAAAGGACTACGGTATTTGAAGTGCTTGACATCACAACTTTAGTTTAACTCATCTTCTTTTCTGATTTTTTTTTCTCCTTTTGGTTTTAGACATTTGCTATTTTATATCTTTGTTAGCTTAATTTAATAAATAGAATGAAATTCTAGGTTGTTGTAGTCTTCTTCTTAGCAATAAATATTTTGGACTTTCTTTATGGATAACTCACCATCTTTTTTTTTTTTAATGAGGGCCTTGTATTTGTAAATGTTTTCAGCCAAATCTGGAATGATTTAATAAGCCGTTCATCAACTTGATGGCACCACGAGCGGACAGGGAACTAGACAGACATGGTCTTTGAACTCAAAATTTTATCATGATCAAATAAGCTCAAAATCCAATCTCCACCGTTCATCTTAGAGATATGGACATTACAAATGACTGTAAAAATTTTCACTAAAAGTGAATATAAATTGGTATGGTAATTCTTGACTTGATGACGAGGAAGCTGGGCAGGAATTTAGGAAGATTCTACCTCTGAATTGCTGAATTTTTTATGATAGTCATATGATCTTCTAATTCAATTGTCACCATTCATGTTGAAGTTCATAACACCTTGATTATGTAGAAAAAATTTCAGAAGGATTGAAGCTCTTTTGACCGTCTGATTATAAGCTAGAATTTGAATATGGTGTGATGACAATCATCAATGAATTTCATAAATGATTTGCGATTTTATTCTGACAATTAGTGGACTTGAGGCTTGATCATAAACATTCTCATTAAACATCATCAGGTTTGGCATCTATACAAAAAATTTCAGACTAATCCCAATCCGTGGCATTGTTCGATTAACACATTGATTAACATTGAGCATAGAGAAAAGGAATTCTGGATCATGACCCACAACCCTACTCTACTCTCTTCTATAAATCATGTAGACTTCCAATCGAATTTCAACCGTTCATATTGAAGACTAAACATGTCTTTATGATCTGAAAGAAATTTTAGGACAATCAAAGATAATTTGGTCGCTCGATGAAGACCTTGATTGGAGCAACACCATCAAAGAAACTTCCAACTTTCAACACTTTAACACATGAGTTTCCTTTTTTTTTAAATTGAAGATTCTTCTCACCAACAATATGGGATCCTCCTGTCTTGGCGTCCACATGCTTTCATGTAAAATAATATGTCACAAACTATATAAGGCACAAGTTTGTTGGTCCAAGGTTGCATTCCATCAGACGGCAGTCTTCTTGTAAAACTTCTCAAATCCATAGCTACCTAAACCGACCTTATGGATGCATGGTAGCTCGAATGTTTGATCAGGACCAAGTAGCTGTGTATATCAAAACAGCAATGTGAGAATCCCAAAGTCAGAATCCAACCTCATGAAAGTTATGGCAGAGCCTCCATTGTTGCCACCGCCTTTAGGTTGCAGATATGAGCTATTTAACTACTGCTTGCTAACAGATCACCAAGCGTAACAGATGTTTGCATACCCAGTCCTCTGCTAAGCTTTTACTTTGGCATTTTTTGGTTTGATTACATCGATGTAATCACTTCCCCATGATGTGGCATGCGTTTGAGAAATTGGTGGCCCATCACCAACTGCAATGTTGATCATGTCAAGTTTCCAATTGTGAACAATATTCTCCATAGATATCTATATAATATATATAATTGGATGGATATATATAAATATATATATACACTTGGCTAGGTCAAGGGGGTGCTTGAGCACCCCCTTGACCCTCCTCCTTTCGTCCCTGGGTATAATCCACCCAAGTATGCATAAAGCTTCTTCTTAGCCTGATATTCATGCAAACGTCTAGGCACAAGAATGTATTTTTAAGCGTAACTAAATAGTAGCAACCCAGAAGAAATCTATCAAATCATACTCCCTGGTCTAACTACACCTACGTTTTCATACAATATCTTAATGACAAAAGACTTACCAACAATGATCTCTATTTACTCAATGAGGGGATTTATGAAAACATGAGTTCACATCTTAACTAAATTATATTTAACTATTTAAGAACAAGCTAAATGTATGAAAAAATTTATTTGAGGATCTTATTTAAGAAAAATATATACTTCTAGTTATTACAATGACCCTAACCACCATAGAAAAAACTATTGTTTTTAAAGTTACTAACACAGTAGCACTCTCTTTTATCTTCTACAGCATTGATATTTTCAAAGCCATACATATTGCTACTTTTATCCACACCTTGAATTCTATAGAAGGCAGCTGCTTTGCCCTCTCCTTCATCTAGGTAATGACCACTACCCATTGGAGGGCTTTGTTCATTTGCATGAAATGCCACAGTTCCACCAAAATGAATATCATATGCACTATCTACCACACTAGTAAAAAGAGAACTCGACCAATAACCTGTTGCATTTAATTCATTGTAGTGACTAGATGCTCCATAATATAACCACCAATTTCTAGAAGCGGAGTCCTGTTAATAAATTAATTTTATAAAACTTTGTCACTAGCGTTAGTAAATGAAAAAAAAAGGACATTAACCATTTTAATAACCTCAAGTTCTATCATTATTATTATAAATATACCATGTTAAATTAAAGATGATCTATTTTTTTCATGTTGTAATGAAAGGAAATTATTCTAATAGTTAAGACTAAGAAAAATAACAAGATGGGAACATATACTAAAAATACATCATAAACATGGCCTAAAAACTACATGGTTGTTGAGGAGGATATGAATACAATATGTATGAATTCAATCATCAAGAAAATTATGAAAAGTGTACCTTATAAACTTTTATTGTTATATTATATTGTGGTCCACCATAAGTTGATTTATGGTAAAGGTACATATAAAAAAAACTTGAATATAAATTTACCGTCCACCCAACTATTATCATATTTCTTTTTGGGCCACCATGTCCATTAATAATGCAAATGCATTCCGAGTTTGATTGGGTAACTTTAACTTTTGGAATCGCATAAGTTGAAAAATTTGCCTTAGCCAGCACCATGATACATTTGACTTTCACCACTTGGAGCTATGTACATTGTCCACTGAAAAACAAGTGAAGTGAAAATAATAATTAGAAAATTAATTATATTTATAAATTTTATGCCCCTTGGGTCAAGTTCAAGATCCATCAACTTATTTTTAATAGCCTATATATAAAAAATTTGATGTTCTTGACTTATCCATCCCTCTATTTAAAAAAAATTTTAGAATATTATAAATGATATACATATGATATAAATTACGAATTCAAAGAAAATTTTTATACCAAACTCAGAATAATGGCAATTAATTTATACCTTTACTTGCTCAGTAGTAGCCTCAGGAAAACAAGACTTGTAGAAAGGCATTGAAAGCAATCACTAAGAACAAAGCTCTTGATCAAAATAGATGTATACATCAGCTCATCATTTATTAGCTAATCGGAGAATTAATGACAGTAGTTACAAAGCGCTGACGTCCAATGTAAATAAGACGCACATGAGTTAAGGTCATGAATATTTGAACCAATGTAAGACATGAACCTGCAAACATGGATATCAAACAGTTTCCTAGCATAAGCATAAACTGTAGTGCGATGTACATATGTCACTATCTAGTGAAATTTTGAAGCTGAGTGCAATAAATGATCATGACAATGTCACATAAGGAATGCTTTCGCTCTTAGAAGGATTCCAAGGTGCATTTAGTCTACTAAAAAGCATAACATGTAAAATAAACAATAATAAACAGTGCACACAACCTAGAGACAGACCTGCTGATCATAGACATTCCTTTCACGAATGCGAGCAGCTAATCCCATGATGAAAGTATCAACAAGGGCCCTATCTTTGCTCCATCCAAATTCAATTATTTCACAACTTAGTTTTGTAACAGTCACAAACACCAACCCCTTATTGCTACCCAACATATCAGCCTACATCACGAAACAATTTAATAAACAAGCCACAAACTAAACAGATTCAGGTACAACAGGATTTCAAAAAGAAATGAAGATGACAAGACAAGGTAAAGAACAGAGATTTTAAAAATATATATTGCAGAAATAAGTACTACAAATTCCTTATATGATCTTTAAAATTGCTCTACTAAGCTCCAAAGAGAAAGGACGACAGCAAGTGAACCGCATCAGGTACTAACTGTGAAATTGAGGAGCCAGGAGTCTACCACCAAAGAATTGATATGGATGACTCTAGGTTATCTTTTCTAATCCTATCACGTTACCTACCCAGTGATAAACATGCATGAATGGAAAAAAGATGGGTGTTTGAAATAATATGATGATTAACAGACAAAAAGATAATGTAGAATATTTCAGTGGTTTAACTATGACAAAAATAAAAATAAAAAATAAATTCTGCCATCAGGCATGAAACTGCATATACGTAAAACTATGTAAAGACATGTGTCATATACATTTCATGGGTGAGGCTAAAACCACAAGGAAGCAGGTATTATATATTATTTAAAACTTCACCAAATAAATAAGCTCCATGATCAACAGAGAAAAAAAAATGCATGTTAACTTCCCTTAGTTACATCTTAAGTAGTTTATGTGTAGCACAACTAGTAAGTGTACAAGATCCATGAGAAACGTGACTGGACAAGAGCATGTAAATTTGAACAAATGGTACATATAGAAACAAGTAGGGCTTAAGATATAAATTTCTTTCATAATCAACAGACCAAACCCCTATTGAATCCCCAACGCACATCAAGAACTAATAGAAACACTAAATACTCCAACAAATTATTAGATAAAACCCAAATGTATTATCTAATACTTATTCAACCAAAAGACTTAAGCTAATAAGATGAGAAACCCTAGCTTATTTTTTCAAACTCATATTTACCAAATTAACAAATGTGGTATTATTAGCTACTCTAATGCGAACCTTTCATGTGCACTAGTCCATTTTAACTAATCACATTGCAAGCAAACCAAACAAAGCCATTAACCAAGTCTTGATACAATGTTAGATGCAACCCAAACACACTAGTTGGGTCAATGCACCATCCTATGTATTACAATAATTAATAGGATCACATTGGTTAATTTGGTAAATATAGATCTGAAGATGTCCGGATCTCCTATAGATACATTAAATATTCTTGGTCATGCCACTCTTATGCATTAAATATTTTGAAAAACATAACTTGTGCATCTTGTCATAATATATTTCTATGAAATACTCTTAATCTTAAGCTCAGACATTCTTATGGATACATGACTTATTACTAAACTTCTTTAGACAACATTTAGAAAGGAACAGAGGTGAAAATTACCCTAATTGATATTGCAAACACATTATTAGTTTAACTATATATGCCTAGTCATGATACACATAAATAGATCAAATCAAATGTTCAATACTTTATGCATATCAAACATCATTTAGATGACAGCTACAGTAGTACCGAGACAAGGAAATAAATAGAAAGACATGCACCTTGAATCGGGGTGTTAGTATGATGGTTGGAGGAATACATGCCCTTGAAAAAGTTTAAAAGCCTAGATACCAGAAGTGGATGGCTGCAGCATACTAGTTCTTGCTTCCCACACCCACACCATAAACTATAGCAGCATTCTCTTAATCATAAATTTTACCTTATTCTTGCAACTCCAAGTATTAGCTTCTTCGTATGTCATCGCTCTGGTCTTGTGCTTGTGCTCTTAATCCAATTATTGCATCTAAATTCATAAAATTACAATCATGTAACAATAACTTAAAAATACATTGATCACCAAAGGTCTGTGTTTAGGATTCAACATGGATAACTAATATAATCCAAATTTACCATCATCAGGATCATGAAGGTTCAACTTTACTTAGTGAACTTCATTACCTGAAAAAGGTAAGGTGATATTATTTGCCTAATGCGTTCTATTAACTAGTCTAATTCTTACTAACATCTAATAAATTACCAAAGATGTCATCAAAAAATTAAGTTAATGATATGATAGAGATATAACTATCAGTAGTAATTTACCAAACAAATGGTTATGATTTAAAGGAATGGCGAGTTGGGTTCTTTGAGTTCTCTTTATCATACTGAAAATTGTGCGTCTAACCCAGATTTGAAGCACCCCATAAATGGAATGATAGAGCAAATTCAAACTGAAAATTTGTGCTCCTAACTCAGATTTGGAGACTCATCTTTAGAAACAGTCCAATGTAGAAATTATCAGAAATTTATAATTCTTTTCAGAGTTTAGATAGAAATGACAAATTACGAAACCTATACATTCTGCTGCACAACAGTGAGTCGTTGATTTATTCTAGTTCAATGTACCCTCAGGTCACTTTGAGCTAAAATTTTTTCAATTATCAATTGTTTTCTGAAGCTTCACAATTAGATACCTAATGCATTACTTTAGCTGAGGCTGAAAGTCAAATATAATATAAAGTAACCCTATCTCTATCATAAGAAGTTTTTTTTGAAGAAATCAAAATGATACAGGAGTGTACCCGAGAGCATGTCGTTAGCCAACTGGCTTCAGCGGAATAAGCAAAAGTTGCAGCAATTGTCCCCCATGATTGATTGTTATCTAGCTAATTCCACTTAAAAGGGTGTTAAAAAACTCCTCACATATCTTAAGCTTCCACCACAAACAAAGTATGCATGCCTCTACAGCATCCAAAAGCAAAGCTAGTGTTCTTCGCAGCAGATCCTTACATAAAACGCTCTTAATCTGGACCAAGGCTGGTGCTTCCCAAGCAGACAGCTTTGCATTATTAATCCTCGCCTTCAACTGTGCCCCTTGATCCCCCAATCCCGCTTTCGAATCTAGAAGCAGCATATAACAGCAATGACCTCAAGACATTTAGGCACCTGCTCCAAATGGCGATTAAGTTCTAAATGACATTAAAAAAAAAAAAATCCAAACCTTTAGAAAACTCGTCAAAGATTTGAGCTGCTTCGTCACTGCCTTCCTGACCTGCTCCAAATGGCCAGCCTTAACAGAAGCCCTACTGGCCAAGCATTTGACCAAACAACCAGAAAGCAATCTCCTGCTTCTCCAAAGCTTCCACAGACTCATCTTCAAGTGCTGAGACATCTTGCCTCACCGCTCCTCCAAAGCATATACGGATCGTAACAAGTAATAAAGTGGTACCCCATGATGGGTATAGTTGTTAAACCATAAAGACTGGACTTCTAGTACTAATTGATCTTCTAATCTCTAGTAAGTCAAAGGAAGGTTGGTAGAATGATTAACTAAACAAATAAAAAGGAAAAGAGATGGAAGTAACAGTAGACTGGGATTTTTTTTAGCAACAAGAGAGCAATGTCCCGGGACAATCCCTATGTGCTTTAGTGCTCTGACTTGATTCTATTGTTTATCAGGTACATCCTAAGGTTCTTATGGGTGCTCAAAAGCAATGTCACATCTATGGCTCTCAAATATGCCAAGTTCTGCTACTATAACTATAGGTCTCATACACACTGAGTTTTGCAACTACATAATGCAATCACAACAACAATAATCAACAAACGTCGAGTTTTATAAACAACAATGTAAATCAAGCATGCCTATTAAACGACAGAAGAATTAACACAAGAACGCAATAAGACTTGAATAAATGCCTAAATGTATGTTTTTATATGTATATATTTTGATGAATCGATGCCCTTGTGTGGTTTAATTTGTTCCATTTATGTTACAGGTCTGGAAGAAGCCTGGGTCGGCCTAATAATGCATTCAGAAAGAAATCTACATCAAAAATGGCATTTTAGGGTTCCGAGCACTGTAGCGGTATTGTAGTAAGCACTTTACCACAAAGGGATGAAGAATTTGTGAAGCCTCGATTTCTCCTTGGGGGCAACCTTGCCAACGCAAGGATGCCTGGAAGACCATCAGGAGATTCTTGCACCGGTTAATATAGCAGAGATCACTGTAGCAAGACCATGTAGCACTTAATCGCGAAATCAAGCAGAAATCCTATGGCCCATGGCCATCCCAAGAAGTCTTTAAGTCTCATTATCTGGCATCATTGAAAGGGTCTTCTGCCACCCTTTCTCTACCATATTCTTCTAGGGCTTCAAGGGGCTGGAGGAAGTAGATTAAAGGAGCAAAATCAAAGGAGAGAAGATGGTTGCTATCAAGGAGATCATGTAGGAGTTCATCAGCGCCTATCCGCCAGATTCTTGTGACCACCGCTAGTCTACATCTAAGGGAGTTTGTTCATGAGCTTTTTGATGATTTACTTGGATTCTAGGCTTTCTCTCTTTGTTATATGGAACTAGACTTCCAAGGCCACCGGGCATCCGGTGAACCTTTTGATGAGCTTGTTTGTATGGATGTTGTGATTTACATTTATGGCATTTGGTTTGGTTTGTTGTTTTAGCTTTGTGATCTTTGAGGTATCGAATTGCATGAGAATTATGTGGTTTGATTTTTAAGGCGTGATCATCATCTTTGTACTGGAGATGCTTGGCTTAGAAGGGATTCATGTATGAATACATTGTGCCCATCATGTATTTCGTACCCCTCCAACCATTAGGGATGAACCTAGATATTGAGTTTGACCCAAATTAGAGATTTTCCTAGGCGTAATGTAATCATAAGAGGATTTGGTCGGAAGAGATTTGAAATCAATACTGGTATAGGATTAGAGGTTAATCATCGAGACCATATGGGTAATTTACTTTTGGATATCTCTTGGCCCAAAAACCACCATTGGCTTTGTAATTCTAGCATCCTTCTAGCATTAGTAGTACTGTGGGCCTCGCTCTTTCATAGTTAATTGCTTCCTAAATGTGTTTATGTGTTGTGCCGTGGTGCATTTATTTATATATTTGTCTTTTGTTAGTTTTCTTATTTTGTTTTAACCGTACACTTGCAATTGTGACCCTCTGGCGCTTGCGCAAGAGGTTTATTACTTGATGACCCGTGCGCTTGCGGATCTCTGTACTAAATATAGTGTGTTTCGCATTAACAGGCTTACAGCAGAGCTTCACAATAAGAGAGAGCCAAAGGAATATTTCAAACCTAAAAATATGAAATTGAAGCTCTCTCGGCATCATTAGAACAAGGACAAGGTAAACTCGGTGGCTTACGGGCTGCTTACGGCTAACCTTACGATTGTAAGTAGATTCCAAAGAACCTTGCGGGTATGCTTATGCCCGTCCTTGCGGGTATGCTTATGCCCGTAAGAGGGATTCAAAGCCAATTCAGAGGACCTTGCGGGCAAGGCTTACGCCCGTAAGGATGCTTGTAAGAACAATCCAGAGGAGCTTATAACCACATCATTAGCCCGTAAATTCAGTTGTAAGGAGCAATACAATAACGTTTCTGGTCCAGCGCTTACTACCGTAAGTTAGGTCGTACCAGAAATAAAGGACCTTACGGACGCGACTTGTAAATATAAGTTGTCCTGTAAGACTTGCGAATATCTTCTCCAGCTTTCTTACCGCCACGCCCTTACCCTTGTAAGTAGGCTGTAAGTAGATGGGTATAAATAGGCCTGATGAGGATTTTTAGGGTATCAAATTCTTTTCTTTTGGGCAATTCATGGTGGCAAAGTTAGGGAAGATAAGAGACGAATTCCCAGCACCTAAGGAGCAATTTTATGTTGGATTTGACTCAACATTCAAGGAAGATTGAAGATCGTAGGCACCAAGCTCACCCCGGCGGTGTGCGTTGAAGCTTCCCATGGGTTTCTTCGGGAATTCTTCATCAGCAAAATTAAAAAGGGGGTTTTGATGGATTTCATGTTTCTTCCTATTATTTGTATCTTGGATGATTGCCCTTCATTAATTGAGGGCTAATTTGCAGATGTTTGGGCGTAGTTGAGCTAGCCTTTACTACGTTGAGATTGGTTCTTGGATATTTAACGCTTTGAATTGTTTTCTTAATAGCAATCATATCTATTTGAATCTAATTGTCTGTTTGAATGCTTGGTTGCGAACAAAACGAAAACCCTAGCTATCATGTCTGATGTGCTACGTGACGAGTAGAAATACCCACCTAGCATAAACATGGCATGAATAGAGGGAATTGGCAGGAAGCCATAGGCTCCAACTTGGTGAAGAAGAAGGAGATCTAAATCATAACCCAATCTTCATGTTGAGGAGAGATGGTCTGATGCTTTGAGAACTCTGACTCGCTGTCCGAACAATCACAGAACCACAAACCAGAAGCTAATCCACACAAAATGAATGGAAGCGTAGAGCACGAATTAAGAGAAAACAAAAACTTTCCTCTCATGAATCAGGGAGAACTCACAAGAACAATAGTAGTAAGAAAACTCTAATTTCCTGAATAATAATCAAAGTTCTATCTTTGAAAAGAGAAGGTACAAAACTATTTATAGACGACTTAAACTTGGGGTATAAGAAAACTATCTTATTAAAATTGGCTAGGGAATCAATCTAAACATAGAAAATGAAAATTTGCTAGGAAAACAATCTAAAAATAATAAAATAAAATTGGCTAGAAAATCAATATAAATATGGGAATAGTTTCCCATGTTACTGTTGCACACGAAGATGGTACGCGAATCTCTCCGCTCCTAATCTTGGAATACTTGATTTCTTGGTTGATTGGGATTTGATTTTTTTTTTTTCCTTCCAGAAATTGGGTTGGTTTAGGAAAGAGAAATTTTGGCTGTTTGTCAAAAAAGGAAACCACATCTCCCTTTCTTTTCGTTGAACCAGTGACGATAAGCACATTTTTCTTCTTGTGGCGTAGCTCTAAATGCTTCTCTCTTGCTATCCTCTTGTTTGGCTAAGTCACTAATTATATCCTCACTTCCAGTACACCTAAGTACAATTTTGGTACAATAAATTGAAAACACCACCATATAATTATGATTCAAAAATAAGCTTAAGTTAACGTTCACCTGATTTTGGATTTGTTTAGCATGGCTTCATGTAATTGGTCCTTGATATGCTTCCTCTTCTATTCCTGCTGAAGTATTCCTATTCGTAGGTGGTATAGTTGGCATGTGCGTAATGTCGTAATCAAAAGTAGAACTAACACCATACTCGCCTGAAAGCTCGATCTTGTATGCACTGTTATTGATTTTCTCAAGCACCCGGAATTGTCCATCACCTCGTGGTTGCAACTTGCACTTGCGCGCCTAAAAACGCTCTTACTTGAATGTATCCACACTAGGTCGCTCGGCTCAAACAACATCTTCTTTCTTCCTTTGTTCGCTCACTTCTCATACTGTTGAGTGATCTTCTCGATGTTATCTTTCATCCTTTCATGAATTTTCTTCACAAATTCAGCACGCTTGCTTGCATCCATATTAGCTTGTTCTTGTAAGGGAAATGGTAAAAGATCTATAGGGCAGTAGGTATAAAACCATATACAATTTCGAACGGACAAAATTTAGCGGTGGAATGTATCGACCTGTTATATGCGAATTCGACATGCGGTAGACACTTCTCCCACATATTTAAATTCTTCTTAAAATTGTTCTTAATATCATGAATAGTGTGCGGTTCACAACTTCTATTTGCCTATCAGTCTAGGGCGACACGTAGTGGAGAATAATAGCTTGGTTCCTAGCTTCCCCCACAAGCTTTTCCAAATGTAGCTCAAGAACTTGTTATAACGATCAGAGAGAATGGTTCATGGCACACCATGTGAAGCATCATCGCTCTTATGACAGGGAATAAAATGAGACATCTTGCTAAAACTATCGACTACCATAAATATATATAATCCCTTCCCCTCTTAGTCCGTGGTAATCCAAGAACAAAATCTATAGAAATATCTTCCCACGGTACACTAGGAATAGGTAGGGGAATATATAATCCATGAGGGTTTTAACGGTACTTAACTTGTGACACGTCTCACATCGCTGCACGTAGCGTTCAACGTCATGATGCCTCAATTTTGGCCAAAAAAGTGGTTGGTCAGCACATTTTCTATTTTCTTGGCACCATAGTGGCCCATCAGACAGCCTCCATGAGCTTTATGAAAGAGTAATAAGCGAGAACAGAGCAATCTAATACACACAATTTCTTAGCTTTATGCAAATGAAACTTTTCCAAACATTTTCTTCAGTATATAACTCTTTGATGCTCTCTAAACCTAGAATTTTAGCATCTAGTTGGGACATCAAAGCATGGCGCCTAGACAATGCATCAGCTACAAGGTTATCCTTCTCTTTCTTGTATTTGACAATTTAAGGAAGAGACTCGACGAACTCACTCCATTTTGACCACTTAACTTCTAAATAAAATAAGCAATGGGCTTACCTTCTTGCATAAGCACCCCGCCAATACAAACACCACTTGCATCACATTCTATTACAAAAGTCTTACCAAAGTCAGGAAGTGCTAGTAGTGGTGCGGATGTCAATTTGTTCCTCAATTTTTGAAATGATTTTTCGTGTGCTGCCAACCATTTGAATGGAACTTCTTTCTTTGTCAATTCATTGACTAGGGCGGCCATGTTGCTGAAATCCTTCACAAACCAATGGTAAAATCCCGCAAGTCCTAGGAAGCTTCTCACTTGACTCACGTTTTGGGGTGTTGCAAACTCACGTACTTCTTTGATCTTGTCTTCATCCACCTCAACACCCTGAGATGAAACTATAAAGCCAAGAAACACAACTTTATTGGTGCAAAAGGTACATTTTTCAAGGTTAACATACAATTTTTTTCTCTCAAAATAGAAAGTACATCACATAAATGTTCAATATGATCATCTAAAGACTTTCTGAAAATCAAGATATCATCAAAGTAAACTACCACAAATTTTCCAATGAAGGTTCTAAGTACATGGTTCGGTGCCTTTGTTAAACTAAAAGGCATGACTAACCCATTCACACAATCCAAAATTTTTTTAAATGTTGTTTTCCACTCATCACCGTCTTTCATTCTAATTTGATGATATCCACTATGCAAGTCTATCTTCGAGAAGATATGAAATCCATTAAAATAACTGGGACTGTAAAAGGAGAGACACGTTCCCTTACATCAACCTTTATCGAGTAGTTCTTGAATTTGACGTTGGATATATTTTGTCTCCTCCGGATTAGTGTGGTAAGGTGGCCGATTAGGCAATGGTTCTCCTATTATCAAATCAACTTGTTGCCTTGTTCCTTGCTTCGGTGGTAACCTGAGTGGGACCTCATCAGGGGACACGTCCTCATATGCCTGCAAAAGATCAAAAATAGAACTAGGCAAAGTGGAGGGTAAATCATTAGTAGTTAGCAAACTTTTTTTGTATAGGAGAACAAAGAACATAGAATTGGGTTCTCTCAAAGCCCTCATGTCCCCCTTCCTAGCCATCATCACCAAACACTCTTTTTCCCGAGGTTGGTTAATTAAAGCCATGGGGTTTTATTTGGTTTTGGATTCATTCGCTCACTATGAGGCCGCTCAAGAACCTAGACATGTTCGGCTCAGAACTTTCTTGCATGTTAGTATGGATCATCAGGACCTCCATCTCCTAGGCCAACGACGGCCACCTCTGCAGCACTCATTGGCATCGAGTGCTTCAAGTGCAAAGGGAGAGAGCACATTGCTTCAGAGTGCCCAGTAGGAGGACCTTGTTCATTAATGAGCAGCGCTAGTGAGAGTCCAAGAGTTAACCCAAAGATGACGGAGATTCAAATGACGGGACAATGAATGAGGTTGATTGTGGCATTCAAGCTGATTTGGGAGATAGCTTTAATTCAATTTATGTGCTTAGCGTCAATTCTGTTGAAGAGGAGAAGGGACAACGACATAACATCTTCCACATTCGCGGCACCATTAAGAACATCGTATGCAGCATTATTGTTGACAATGGCAATTATTAGCAGCCGTGCTAACCAGCTCACTTTTATGTATAAAGGGGAGAACAATTCTATGTTCTTTGTTCTATTATACAAAGAAAGCTTGCCAACTACTAATGATTTACCCTATACTTTGCCTAGTTTTATTTTGGATCTCTTACAAGCATATGAGGATGTGTTCCCTGATGAGTTACCACCCGGGCCACCAATCTAGGACAGGCAACCTCATGTTCCATTCTTTATGAAAGTAAGGCAAGACTTGTTGGATGACCAATTTAGGACATTACTTGAACTCTTCAAGCAACAACACATTAACTTACATTTTGCTAAGGCTTTGTCGTAGATAAGTATGTATGCAGAATTTTTGCAGTATTTCCTCACCAAAAAAAGAAGATTGAGGAATCGTCCACTATCACCTTCTTACTTTGTAGTTTAGTTGACTTAGGAACAAGTATTGATGTAATGTGTTATAAAATATTAAAAAAAATTGGGATTAGGGAATCTAAGCCAACTAGGATGACCATGTACACAACACATAGATCCATTTAGTATTATGAAGGAATTATTGAAGATGTTTTAGTTATGGTTGAAAGGTTTGCATTCCCCATTGGTTTTTTTATTATTGAGGTTAATAAAGATTTAGAAATACCTCTTATTCTAGAATGAACTATCTTACCTACATTCAGAGTGTTGATTGTTGTGAGTTATGAAAAGATGGCACTAAGTGTAGCATATGAGAAAGTAGTATGTAGATTAATTGAGGAATGAAGTATTCTCTTGATCATGATAACATTGTCATGTTCTGTAGTATGGAGCAAAAATTATCTCCATGCTACAGAACTTGGTGCATAATGATCCTTTAAAAGAGTGTGAGAGCCATAATGTGGTAGAGAATACTTTTTGCTCAAATGAAGACAGAAATTGATCATGGAGAGCAAGCCAAAGGAGCCATATGGAGGATGCTCACAAAGGAAACAACCAATGCTTCAAAGTCCAATAGTTTGACTAAAAGCCCATGGTAACCTAATTGTTATTCATATTCAGGGAATGATTTTGCAAAAAAGTGATTATGGTGGTTGTAGCAAGAGTGGCATTATGCTAGTTATGTAAACCAAATGTTTTTTAAGAGGCAACCTAAGTGATAATTTTTTTTTTTGCTTTTGTCCTATTTCATCTAAGTTTAGATAAGTTGCATTAGTTAAGTTTAATAAGGTGACTGATGATCCTTTGTTTCATCTCGAGTCATTTTCATCTACTTTGCTGGCTTGTATACTTAATTGCTGCACATATTCATTATTTTAATGTTGAGGTTGAATGGCACTAAGATAAATGAGCATCATGGGTACCAATACACTCTTGTTAAGGCCGTGTCTAGGAACAACATGCTTTACAAACTCAAGTTTCGCATTTGCGGTGCAAACATGTCAAACTGGAAAGCTAAAAATGAGACCAGCATGAGGCCAACAAGCATGCATTGAGACGTGTTTGCACCAAGTAAATAAAATTGCAACATGGTATGATTTTTACATTAGTTTTTGAAATTTCTGAGAACAACATGAGGACAACACACCCTCAAAGACTTAATGGGAAACAAATGCAAGATAGAGCAACTAAATATTACTACCCATAAGCATTAAACAATGTACTGTGGCAATCATAAAGACTATGGAAACTTTTACTTTACCAGGAGAACTATTTTCTCTAAACCATCTAAACCATAGTTATATATATCAACACACAATACCATGTACATGATATTTCCATGGAAAGCTCACATGATGTATATAAAAATATTTATCAAAGACTTCAAAAGTGGTAAGAGTTTGGCTGGTCTAGACTCTAAAGGCATATATGAAACTTAAACTTCATAAACTAACACCCATTCATTTCCGCTTGAGAGCTTCTACCTGTAACTACAAAGGTAGGAACTCTTAATCTTATCACTTCTTCTTTAGTTTCTTTTGTTTTCCTCATCTTGCTTGTATTCATGTCATTGTACGGGTTGCCTTTGTATCTTAACTACTTTAAGGTTGTATCTCATTTGTTTTAAGCAATACATTGATGGATTACTAGTTTTAATCTTTGGTTCCCTTCTTGTTCATTGGAATGGATCTCTTTGTTATTGACTATGGTGTTTATTTTTTAATCAACTTGGAAGATTTCATCATTTATTTTGTTTGCAAGTGATGATATTCTAATGGTTATTGGATATATTTGTCTTATTTCTTAGTTTCCTTTCAAGCCAATGTGAAAGATAGGTGCTTCTCTTCCTTTAGGGTTGATGGTTACATCACAAAAGAAAGAAAAAAGATTCAAATTTCCATAAATGTATTTAGTTCAACTCTCATCCAATTGAAACTTGGATTCTAGTTTGGAATTACAATGGCATATTGGTAAGTGCTTGAGTGAATGTATTTGATTTTTATAATTTATAACATTGTGCATGTAGTTGTTGAATATATGATTGAATTTTGTGCTTAATTTGATTCTATTTCATATTTCATATTCAGGCTAGAATGAAAATATATAGATTAAGAGGAAAAAGTTTGAGGCAATTTGAGCTAATTTAGGAAGAAACATAGAGTTTATGACAAATAAGGTTTTCGATCTTAATCCTTTTAGTTGAACTCTTAAGTTTGAGGTAAATTTCTTGGGCATAGTTGAATTGTAGTGTTTCATTCTATTTTAACATTGGTTGTAGATCTTTAATGCTTTAGTAGTTTCTTTATTGCAATCCATATTATTTGAATGCAATTACGTGTTTTGCATGGGTTGATTTCTAATGAGGCGAAAGCCCTTGTTCTCAAGAATGATGTGCTCTGTGACGAGTAATATACCCACCTAGCATAGACATACCAAAATTCGAAGGGATTGTGAGTAAGCCTAGGAATGGGGTACTTTGGGGTTAAGAGTTCTTCTCCCTTTATCCTCCCATGTGATTTAACAACTGATTTCTACGCTCTTTGCAATCGTAGGGAATAGATTTTAGGAGAAATCACATTTCAGAAATTCTTGTTAGTTCACATTGAGATTTCATAGAGTACAATGCGATTATGGGGTGTTTGTATCGGCATTGTAATGAATCAGTTATTGTTCAAACTTTCAAGAGGGGTTTAGCATAATTTAGGATTTCTTTCGATTGAAATAGGATTGCATACTTATACAACTTTTGTCCAGAATTTAACAAACCCTAAAGGGTTCTATTTTGTCTTTAGGATTTCTCCCCTTGTTTCTCGACTGGTTTTATTTCTGTATTCTTGTTTCCTTTTCTCTTGCTTCTCACACATCAGAACTTTTGTTTAAACTAGTTTTTGGAATTAGGACAAGTACTAGTACTCTCACTCTTCCTCGTGCTTCGATACCTTGTCTTTGTACGCACTATGACTACTTGATCCCACGTATGGTTTATTCATGTTGAATTCATACTTGTATAGGTGGTGAGACCTTACCTATAGGAAAAGAAATTGTAGCGTAGCTCTTCTCATATCCAGATTTTATTTGCTAGTACCATGAGGGCGTGATTGTTGCATAATTCTATTAAGGCAGTAAAGCATTATATTATGTTGGTTATACTTTCCTCTCTAATTCTATGATATTTTATCTATTCTATACCCTAAACCATATGGCCTTATTTTGCCAATGGACAAACTAATAACTTGTTCTACCCATCATTTATATGCTACAGAATGATTTTGTCATTTATATTTCCAAGCATGAATTGATAAACATGCATAATTTTTGTAAAATGATCGATAAATTGTTTGATGAATATGTTGGCTTACATATACGATTTATTCTGGTATTTAGTATGATTTTGATACCTGTTATATATATGCAAAAAAATAATTTAATATTGAAATTTATTTTGTTGGAACTCTTCTTGTGAAAGTACACTTATTTATAAGGTTGTCGACCACTTGAAGATTCATGCTCCTAGTATGAATTTCTCTCATATTATCCAGCCTATAAATTGAAAGGTATTTATTAAAATAGTTAAACTTTTAGCCAACATTTATTACGTGTTGTGTTTTTTTGGAATATGGAAACTCATAAGATAGATAGTACCTTTCTCAAGATTATTAATCTCTAATCCCGAATGACAAATTTAATTGGCCTATGATTGCATTACTAGGTTCTATGAATCATCCTATCTCTTGGTGTGTACCCAACTCTATAAACAATGCTAGAACCACACATGATTGACTTTTCAATCCTAATTATATAATTCAGATATTATTTGAAGAATCTCTTGTAAACAAATATAAACACAAGCACACAGAGGATTCACAAGGAACACATTAAACTAACTAATATAATTTAGAGAAATTCAACTATAAGTTCATCTCAAGGTTCACCAATCTAAGGCACCAACAAAGATTTAGCCCCTCATATTAAAAAAAATCCATATTTCAATCCAATATATTCAACATGATTAAAAACATAGAAGAATAAACTCCCTTAATACTTCTCTCCTCTTTGATGATCAACTCCACCTTTGATGAAGGTGAACTTCATCTCCAATCTAGTGCTATATTGCCTATATCACCACCTTGGATTGCTCCTTGATTGCCATCGTTCAATATCAAATCCAAACCCTAGCCTCTACTTCTATTGCTATGAAAAGTCCCAAAATAAAATCTAACTCTCGGGTTTTATTTTGTAGGTATTGTGATACGCCCATGTGTAGGGTGTGCTTAGCCCGTGTTCTTTGCCCTCTATCAATGAAACTACAATTTTCATGAATTTAATCAACACTGTTTCATGCAGGCCTACGCTTAGGGCTACATTGCATGCTTTGATGTGAACTCCAAGCATGCCAAACTTGAAACCCAACAGATGTCCATAGAAGCAAAACCAGAAGAAACTAAATCATATCAGAATAAAGAAAACAATGACCCAAGATCGTATTTCACATCTGAACCAAAGGAATAAGGAAAGCTTGAACACCACAAGAAATTAATCTTGACAAGTTCACAAGTTCTCAAGAGAACAAGAAGAGAAAATGTCACAAAATAAAAATCAAATCACACGAATAACACAAGAAGGAAACCCTTATTTGATAACATAAATTCAGCCCATAAGAAATAATGAGGCTTCCACGCTTTTAATCATGTTTTTAATACAAGCCCATAAGAAATAATGACCCTTCCACGCTTTGGGTTATGACTCACAGCTAGTTATCCCACTACCTTGATCTTACGCCATGAAGATTAGGCTATCATCATCTAGGCGTCTTTCTTTTTCACCAAGTTAGAGGCTATCATCTAGTATCAGAGCCTCCATTGACACGATAGGATCAATTATTTGTAAATTAATCTTTTGATTCAATCTCAGTTGTCCACAAACCGAAAAATACCAAAAATATTACGTAGCCCTGCATTAGTACTATTACTTTTGTATTGTATTTCAAGTTTTTAATTTGTTCATATTCATCTAGTTGCTGGTTATATAAAAATAAAAAAGAAAGAAAGAAAAAGGAATGTCAAGAATGAGCATTGTGGAAAAAAATCATTAAGAAAAAAGGACCCCACTAAAGAGAAAAGAAGGGTTGTTGCTAAGGTGTTAGAGTTGGGGAAAAAATACATATTGGAGTTTCTAGATTTTGGTGCTAGGACCAGGGATCTAGATACTATTTTCTAATTATTACTTGTTTTGCAACTACTAGATTTCAGTACTATACCCAACTTGTTTTAGCCCACCAAACTCTTCTAAAAATTGAAGCTAGTTCTTTTGACTGATGTTGTTCAAGCGCTTAATCACATATAGAGAACGACCACCTCTCACAAAATTATGTGGTGTATAATTTCTAAGTTCAGTGGTCCCTAGAGATTTTACATCTTAACAAAAGCCTGGCATCACATAAGCAAATTTGGGACACTTTTATTATGACTTAGACTTTTATTAGGGTTGACCGATTAAAATAAGTGGCTCAAAAATTAGATTTTAAATATTTCAAGTTTTCAAGAGATTATTGGTTCACTAATTACAATAGGGATAAGCTTCTGCTATTAATTACCCCAAACAATGTCATGAGAATCTTCGATTAAGAGCAAGTGTGATGAAAATGAATAGAATGACCAAGAATTCTGGCTCTTTAAACCCTATTTTCCAAATCTTCTTCTATTTTCACATGACTTGAATTCATTTAGCTTCGTGAGTAGGGGTCGGGCCGCAACATTTCAATTCTTCCCAACTATTTTGCTGAAAAGCATGTTTGAATGTCTCTTTCTTGATTTTAATCTTCTTCAAGTTTCTGAGTTTGTATCTTAGACATTATTGGGGTCTCAAATTGTGATCTCTCCTTGTTTTTAAGTCGCAACCTGATCCCCCTTAATTTGACATTTGAAAACCTAGCCATTTCATGCTTATGAAGTCCTTATGTTCTGATTCATTTAAGCAACTCCAAAGTTCATTTGAGCCCTTTGTTTATGTGTTGATTCTTTTGAGGTTTTTTTTCTTGACACTCCCATGATTTTGAGTCTTGATTTGCATATCGTGAGGTCACGACTTCCCTCATAATCAGCTCATTAACCATTTTGGACTTCCTTGCTTTTAAAACTTCTTGTGAATCTGAAGTTATGTTTGTATATTTCTTAATTACAAACTTGATCTTTCTTGATTGTGATGTTTGATGACTACAGCATCTTGTGTTTGTGAAATTCTTAGATCTCTAACTGTTAGGCTCCAACATGGTGAAGAAGAAAGGTGTCTAGATGATGGGCCGATCTTCAAGGTAGAGGAATAATTAACTATTTGATGAACTCTGACTCGTTGTGAATCTGTTAGAACTTTCCTCTTGTGAATCTGTGAGAACTTTCCTCTTGTGAATCTATGAGAACTCACATTAGCTATTTGACGAACTCTGACTCGTTGTTTAAACAATCACATAACTATAAACCAGAAACTAATCCGCACAAAACACCCGGAAGTGTAGAGCACCAATTTTGGGAAATGGCAGAACTTTCCTCTTGTGAACCCTTGAGAACTCACAAGAATAATGGTCGTAAGACAACTCTTATTTCTCGAATCATGATCAAAGTTGGATTCTCCCAAGGGAGAAGGTATAGCTATTTATAACCAACTTAAATTCCGGATACAAGATAACAATCTTATTAAAATTTACTAGGTAATCGGTCTAAATATAGGAATAGTAACCAGCGGGTTACTGTAGCACATCAATGGTAGGCAGGTGCAATCTCTCCAACGTAGAGACTCAATTTTCTCCATTTTTTTTGCATGTATTTTGCAACACCACAAACCCTAGCTTCACTTTCTTATTGCATCTTGAACATCATATATTCCATTATTTTCCTTTCACATTGAACGCCATATCCTTTTTTCCTTATTTGTTTTATTGCTTTGTTTGTTCTTTTTCTTTCTTGGTGCATCTTGAATGCCATGCCTTTGCCTTTCTTATTATTTTTTTCTTTTTTTTTCAAGAACGTCATGCCCTTTATTTTTCTTATTTTATTATTATTATTTTGCTTTTCCTTCATCCGTGAATACTTTGCCCTTTTTCCTTATTTTCTTTTATTTCCTTCCTTTTTTATATAAAAAGCATGCCCTTTTTTCTTGCTTCTTTATTTTATTATTATTATTTTTTCCTTTAGGTGCCTGAAAGCCATCTCCTTTATATATTTTTTATTATTATTTTTTTGGGCATCCAAACACCATATCCACCATTCATGCATAGCATGCCGTCTTCAATTTTGCAACCAATTCTTTTTTTATAATACAATAATTTGTTCATTTTTTTATTTTTTTTATTTATATTTTTTTGTTATATATATTTTTATTGCTTTTCCAAAGGGTCCCACCACCAAAGACAAGCTAATAGAGCTCTTTTCAAACCTTATGATGATCAAGATAAAGCTCCAGATGGGATATCAATTCCGAGACATTATCCCATTGATTTCAAAAATTCAGGAAGACCAATCCAATATTTGGGAAGTGACTTCAACGAGTGGACCAATATATCAACCACCTTCCGTGATATAGGTGAACTAACACCTACTTATTTTCACAAGGGAAGGGCGCAGCAGGTTATACTACTATACCCATATGAATCCACTCCACCTGATCTCAATTTGGATACAGATGGCCATCGAGTAAACATTGATCCCGCAGCTGACCTATGGACTGGGAGGACCCTTTTTCATTACTATACTCCCTACCCAATAATGTACGAAACATGGGGTTCTTTAGTGATGAAGAGATCTTCTAAACCACCTAAAAGTCAGGCATTCTTGGTGTTATCATAATATCAACAAGACATATGGATTCAGATTCATTTGTGACTCCCGTTGGAGAAATTGGAGTTTCTCTATGTGACCTCAGGTGCAAAAGAGGCTTACCAATTATAGGAGAGTTCTATGAAGAGTGTGCCCCTCCAAACCACATGCTCTATTCCAAAGAGGTAGATCCCTCTACTTTGAAAGACATGTTCAACATCTACCATCAATGATGCTACTTCAACAAAACAGGCAAAGTTACACATGTTTAATGCGCAAATTTTTTCTTCAGGGATCAACACGGGAAAATGAAACTTGTAGTAGACGATGATGCTCATCCTGTTACTCAAGCCTCAGAAGAGTGCAGGCTGCCTGCCTTCCTATGCATATGGCTTTGTTGTTTTGTCATGGCTTGTAAAAGTTCTTTCATTCATCCTGAAGTATTTGTAATGGCAGCTAAACTAGCCAAAGGGACAAGGCTATTTCTAGCCCCAGCTGTGTTGGCGTGTATCTATACCAACCTAGATATCATTGCTTCACACCATAAAGGGTCATCTAACACTTCTGTTCCTTTCCCATGTTATTACTTTTATGATTGGATGCAATCCCACTATCCCGGAACCAACTCTCGTCTATCGGCACCAAGTGATATCTAAGAAATATAAACGGATTGCCAGAATTTCCCATCATGGCTTTCATAACGTATGTAGGAACAGGCACTTTCAGTCGTAGAAGAGATCAGAATATGTTAAGAAATGAAGGATGTCTCAAATGGCGCCCATTTGTTTGTGGCGAATTCAAGAATGAAGGTTGGTATGAAGACTTTAAAGAAACCAGCAACAAAGGTATGCTCAACACAATTCAATCAAAGTACTTTATGGCCCTCCGTCAGAGTATACTTCCTCTACACTACAACAAGGATATCTTCGCCCAACAGTACAATCCACATAGGTTTGCTGTACAATTTGATTACGACCAAGGGTTTCCAAAAGACATTCAAGTGTTGAAGCAACCTCAAGATATTGGCCTCTTGGTGGGTTATTGGCACCACTTTGCTCCAAGAAATTTAGGATCAAAGTTCTACATCCCATCTCGAGAGCGTGCAAAGTAGCGTTTATACTTATATGCATAGCAGTGGTCAACCCAATTACACCTAACCTTAATAACCATCTATGACCATCTCAATGAACAACACAATTCTTCTCGGAGAAAATGGGGTGTGTCTTCCTCGATGGAGTCAAGCATTCATAGTACATCTTTATTGCTTTCTCTATTTTCCCCTTCTACTTCTTTTTTGTATATTATTTATTTGCTTATTTATTTATTCCCTCTTTTTTTTTAGTTCTTGGTCCGAATAGGAGTGAGGAAGAACAAGTCAGCATCTCAAAACTTGAGTTTGGACCTACAAGTTCGCATTTATTTATTCATTTATTCTTTTATTTATTTGATGATGATTTTTGTTTAAATAAAGTTCACTTCTCTATTTTAGGTTCTCATAAAGATTCTTCTTCAAAGGTAATTCCAACTGAGCATGATTCCCTATACTCAGATTTTGCACATGATAATGATAACTACACACCCCTCCTTGATGTCAACCCTCCAGTGGAGAGCCCTCAAGTAGAAGCTGTCCCTTTTGCTCAATCCATTCCAGAAGATTCAACTCCAAAGGCTACTTTCGCCAATGATGATCCTCCTTCAAAATGTTCTTTCAAACATAGGGAACATTGTGCCACAAGAACTACATCTATGAACTCATCTCATCCCCAATCTAGTGACAACAATCATGTCTTATAAGTTGTTTGGGTAAATAATTTCATTGACAAGGTAAAATAATCACAGCCTCATGAACATGGATCCTTAAGAGAAGAAATCATCAAACTTCATAAAACTATTATGTTGCTTGGGGTTAATATTTCGGCCACAAGGGACAAGGTGTTTGAAGTGCTTGACATCGCAAAGCTTGTTCAAGACATGAGGGAAAAGAAGAGAATCCCCACATGGACGAGAAGAATAAATTGATAGTTAGTGCAAGGGGCATTGAAGAAAAAAAAATCAGCCATCATGGTAGCAACTCAAAGTATCGGCGGGGCTAAGATGAGGCTTGCAAGCTACAAGAGTTGGAAGCCCAAAGAGAGAAGTTGAAAGCTCAAGAAGAAGAAGACATATACCTTATCAACTCAAGTTTGGACTTATTAAAAATCCATTGCTTCAATAGAAGAAGTAAACAAATCCTTGACTATTGTCTTAGAAAAAATTGAAGCACTCGGAGGGGGTGACGATTAACACTTATCATCATCACTTGAAGAACTTCTCGCCAACTTTGAGAGATTGAAATCACAACTTTTCTTTAGCTGGTCTTCCTTTCTGATTTTTTTTTCTCTTTTTGCTTTTAGACATTAGCTATTTTATATCTTTGTTAGCTTAATCTAATAAATAGAATTAAATTCCAGGTTGTTGTAGTCTTCTACTTAGCAGTAAATATTTTGGACTTTCTTTATGGATAACTCACCATCTTTTTGAATGAGGGCCTTGTATTTGTAAACATTTTTAGCCAAATTTGGAATGATTTAATAAGCCGTTCATCAACTTGATAGCACCATGGGCGGACAGGGAACTAGACAACTCAAAATTTTATGATAATCAAATGAGCTCAAAATCCAATCTCCACCGTTTATCTTAGAGATATGGACCCTAGAAACGATTGTAAAAATTTTCACCAAAAGTGAATATGAATTGGTATGGTGATTCTTGACTTGATGACGAGGAAGCTGGGCAGGAATTTAGGCAGATTCTGCCACTGAATTGCCGATTTTTTTTATGATAGTCATATGATCTTGTAATTAAATTGTCACCATTTCTATTGAAGATTAGAACACCTTAATTATGTAGAAAAAATTTCAGAAGGATTGAAGCTCTTTTGACCGTCTGATCTTAAGCTAGAATTTGAATATCGTGTGCTGACAATCATCAATGAATTTCATACATGATTTGTGATTTTATTCTAACAATTAGTGAACTTGAGGCTCGATCGTAACCATTCACATTAAACATTGAGCATAGAGAAATGGAATTCTGGATCATGACCCACAACCCTACTCTACTCTCTTTTATAAATCATGTAGACTTCAAATCAAATTTCAACCCTTCCGATTGAAGAGTAAACATGTCTTTATGATCTGAAAGAAATTTCATGACAATCAAAGATAATTTGGTTGCCCGATGAAGATCTTGATTGGAGCAACACCATCAAAGAACTTCCAGCTTTCAACACTTTAACATACATAAGTTTCCTTTTTTTTTAATTGAAGATTCTTCTCACCAACAACATGGGATCCTCCTTTCTTGGTATTCACATGCTTTCATGTAAAAGAATATGTCACGAACTATATAAGGCACAAGTTTGTTGGTCCAAGGTTGCTTTCCATCAGGGCCAAGTAGCTACCTAAACCGAACTTATGGATGCATAGCTACCTAAACTATACAAGGCACAAGTTTGTAAAACTTCTTAAATCCATAACTACCTAAATTGAACTTATGGATGCATGGTAGCTCGAATGTTTGATCAAGGCCAAGTAGCTGTGTATATCAAAACAACAATGTGAAAACCCCAAAGTCAGAGTCCAACCTCATGAAAGTCATGGTAGAGCCTCCATTTCTACGACCACCATTAGGTTGTAGATACGAGCTATTTAACTGCTCTTTGCTGATAGATCACCAAGCATGACAGATGTTTTTGCATACCCAGTCCTCTGCTAAGCTTTTCCTTTGGCATTTTTTGGTTTGAATACATCGCTGCAACTACTTCCCCATTATGTGGCACACGTGCATGAAATGGGTGGCCGATTACCAACTTGTAGTGTTGATCATGTCAAGTTTTCAATTGTGAGCAACATTCTTCATGTATGTTTTCTATTGCACCGGCTTGCTGTCCATCAGAAGCTACAGGTGAAGCGGGTATCACCATATCTAGGATTTTCTTTAACTTCATCTGCCCTAAAATTTTTTGTTTCTAACTCAACGGTTCACCAACGAGAGAGATAGAAAGGCTTGACGATATAGGAAGGCATACTTGCACATCCAGGTTAAAGAAAAATATAAAAGAGCATGCCAAACTTTGAGCATGGAAAAGTAATAGAAGAATCCTCTATACATGAAAAGATGGGACCCACTATGCATTGCATGGTGGGTGATATTTGCCTCGAGAGCATTGCTCCATCATGCAAAATCCTTTTCTTTTTTTTTGGACTTTTATTTTTGATTTTTTTTAATTTCTTTTTATTCCAATATCAACCGTTAGTTTTTGAGCATGTCATTCCGACATCTGAACCTCATCATGAAGTTAATCTATTGTTACTTTAGCTACATCAACAAGATCTTTACAGTAATTTGAAGACCTCAATATCACTGGTGCTACATCTTGTAGAGAAAATGACCCCTCTAGCAATTGAACAGTACTAGATGATCTCATAACCTGGGAGTTAAAAGATGAATGGTTGGATACACAAATATTACCATTACAACATCCACCATAATATTTAAACTTAAGACTTCTTCCACTTGGCGAAAAGCTTAAAAGTGAGTTTTTTTAGATAAAATGTAATCAAGCCTGGCACTTCTTCCAGTTATCCTTAATGATGGATTTGATAAGTTTTCAATATATATATATATATATTTTTATATTTTTTGCCCGCATGCAGGAATGAGATACGGTTTTATTTTTTAAAAAAATATTTTTGTATTATTATCATTTTATTTTATTTTTTTATTTTGATTTTTTTATTTTGGTTTTTTGACCATTTCGGTGATCACCTATACAATATGTACTTTAGAGCCAAGCATCTATTCATCTATTTTCTTCATTTTTTTTAAATTTTATTGAAACTTTGACAAGAGCTGCAGATATGGGACCTTGTGCCCCCTGCAACTTCTTATGGGCTTGCCCCCTTTATGCAACAAGTCAACCATAGACAAAGGTCCATGACTTCAGAAGCAACTTCGTTTTCTCTAATACAAACTTTTTTGTTGTCATATCTCAGTCTTCAATTTCAATGAGACATGGTGACTTGCCCCCTTTGATCTAATTATTGACTAGAAACGAAGCTCACTAATCATGGATATTTTTTTATATACCAAGTCTGTATATGAGCTTGGAGGTGATGGTGGCAAACTCAGCATGACATTGATAAAGTCCGACATCATCAAAATTTGATTAAAGCAACTTTACTTCGTGCCCCCTTTCTAATAAAATATTGATGAGACATGAAGCATTGACATTGTTCATCAACATCCTTTTCACACTTATTTTCAAAGATGGGAGGAGAAGTCAGGTCACACCGAGTGTGCCAAACTTTGTGGGCTCCTTTTATTTCACCCGACTTTAATTAGGGTCGACCAGATAAAAATGACGGATCACAAATCAAATTTTAATATTTTGTAGACTTAAAGGGATTCTGAATTCATGATTTCCATTAGGGGCAAGCCCCTAATATTAATTACACCTGGACATTGTCTTAGGAACATCCGATTAAGAAAATAAGTATGAACCATGAAACAAATTGTGACAAATAAATTTTATTCATTTCAATAAACATGAATTCATAGACTTCATTGGAAATACAAGAAGCTTGAAATTTAATCATCTTGACGCAACGATGATTATAGCCTTTTATCTCCTTCCGACTATTTTGCCGAAAAGTACGCTTTCACTTTTGTTGACTTTTGGTCTTCGTCAACAGTTGAAATATACATCTTGAACATAATTTAGAAACTTGTGAACTTGTGTTTTGAATTTGCATCTTGGACTTGATTTAGAACTTGATTTGACTTTTATAAGCTTCAGCTTTCAAGCTTTTGAAACTTTTTGCAACTTGTGAACTCTTCAACGCTTTAACCTTGAGGTTATTGAGCTCATTTGTAGATTTGTTTAAAACTTGGACATTTGATGTTGCATTTTTTTTAATTTAGAACTTGATTTGAATTTTCATAAGCTTCGGCTTTCATGCTTGTGAAGCTTTTTAACTACTTATGAACTATTCAACGCTTTATCTTTAAGGTTGTTGAGAGTATTTTTTGATTCATTTGAAACTTTGGTATTTTGGACATTTGAATTTGCATTTTTTTTATTTTTGATTTAGAACTTGATTTGAATTTTCATAAGCTTCAGCTTTCATGCTTGTGAAGCTTTTTTACAACTTGTGAACTCTTCAACGCTTTTTCCTTGAGGTCTTGGAGCTTATTTGTTGATTCATTTGGAACTTAATACCTTGGACATTTGAATTTGCATTTTTGTTTTCATTTTTATTATTTGATTCTGAACTTGATTTTAATTTTCATAAGCTTCGACTTTCATGCTTGTGAAGTTTTTTTTACAACTTGTGAACTCTTCAACGCTTTATCTTTTAGGTTCATCTTGGGTATTTGAGTTTATCTTGGACATTTGAATTTGCATCTTGAACTTGATTTTATCTTAGTTATTTGAGCTTGCAGCTTAGATCTTATAGGATTTTTCAAGTTGTGGATTCTCCATGTTGATGAATCACAAATTTAATTTTTATATAATTCTGCTTTTGAAAACTTCGGCTTTCATGCTTGTGAAGCTCACTTCATGTTTTGACTTGTGAAACTCTTTAAGTCTTTAACTTCTGATGTCTTGAGATTGCTGAGTTCAATTGTCGAATCATTTGTTTTTTTTAGTTCTTGACTTGTGAAACTCTTTAAGTCTTGACTTCTAATATCTTAAGACTACTGAGTTCATTCATCATTGAGATCCTAGAACTTTAAAGTTTCATTTGTCATTTCATTTAAAAATTACCAATTCATGACTCATTCGCTTTGTCGAGTCATTAACTTGCTTTCTTTGTAATATTTGATTCATATTTCTTTTTTCACTTTTTTTTTTGTTGACTAATGAATGACCCGGTCTTCCATGTGAGGCATTCTCCTTTTTTTCTCTTTTTTTTTTCTTTTGTCTTTGTCCGGAGAAAAGCTTTCTTTCATTTCATAAAACATCATTCTCTCTTTTTTTTTTTAACTCCAGAGTGTGGCATGTTTTATATTAGACCACATTTTGGATCAACATCTTGAAAGAAGAGTTCTTAATAACCTCCCCGTGAGTATCAAGATTCAATGGGGAGGTTTTCTCAAAGAGAGCTATCGCCATGTATTGGAGCGAGCTCCAAGAGAGTTCTTCAAAAGTCTTCATCATCTCTTTTAGCCTGCATGACTGTCAAAAGGCATATAGAGGCCCTCTTGAGGAGAGCAGTCGCCATGCATTGGACATACAGCTAGATTCAAGAGGGTCTTTAAAAGTCTTTAATAGCCCATTTGCTTCCGTGATTGTCAAGAGACAATGGAGAGGCCCTCTCAAGGAGAGTAGTCGCCAAGCATTGGACATCATGGTAAGCATAAGGGGGTCTTGTGAAATTGCCAAAATACCCCTCATTTTTACTAAAACCATTTTTTTTCTTTTTTTAGACCTTTTTTCACATTTTTATCAAATCTTTTGCTAATAAACCCCCAAACTTTCACATTTTTATATTTTACATGGTTTTTGCAATTAAAGCCTCGAGCCTTCATATTTTCACACTTTTTCACAATTTTGCATATGTATCAACAAATATTTCATTTTTTTACATTTCTTCATAAATATTGCATCGAAACCCTATTTTTTCTACAAATGTATTTTTTTTTTTACCAAATTTGGTAACCGAGCTTCTTTTTTCCCTTTCTTCTTTCTTTTTTTATAAAAAAACAATCTAAATATCGAACGATAAGATTTCTAAGCATGTTTGAACTCAGCATGTTAAAAGTTCAATACTAGCTAGATGAAAATCTAAAAGCCGAGGCATGAGATGGAGGTTTTGATTGAGAAAGCATGTTGGCATGTAATACATAAAAGCATGCTACCATATGCACAATTCATTACTCACTTAATCAAGGAGTGCATGGTTCGTAAAAGCAATCCAAGGTGCGGGTCCCACCATGATAAGGATTTACATGGGAATGAATGAAAGATTTTTGTTTTGTAAAAAAACAACATTTTTCTTTTTTGCATGGATGCAACCACAATGTGTATAAGTATATATATATTTTGGATGGAATTCTATAAGAACATCTACCTCTTTCAAGCTATAAGCACTTGACGAGCTTCTCAAGCGTGCCTCGAGATTCGTGCTAGGGTTATGAATATCATCTTATTTGCCTCGAGATTCGTGCATGGGACATTCTTCTTTCTTTTTTTCTTAAGCCATGATTTGCTATAAAAAGACGCAAGACGAGAATCAATTAGAAGCCTCCTATCTAAACTCTTCCTACTCATCCTAAATCAAGAGAGCCATGTCATGATGTAGCATTTTTTTTATTAGGAACTTAATTTTAATTTTCATAAACTTCAGCTTTCATGCTTGTGAAGCTTTTTTACAACTTATGAACTCTTCAACACTTTATTCTTGAGGTTGTTGAGCTCATTTTTTAATTCATTTGAAACTTGGTATCTTCAACATTTGAATTTGCATTTTTTTATTTTTTTGATTTGGAACTTGATTTGAATTTTCATAAGCTTCAGCTTTCATGCTAGTGAAGCTTTTTTACAACTTGTGAACTCTTCAACTCTTTTTCATGCTTGTGGAGCTCGTTTGTTGATTCATTTGGAACTTAATATCTTGGACATTTTGAATTTGCATTTTATTTTTCATTTTTTTATTTGATTTGGAACTTGATTTGAATTTTCATAAGCTTTGGCTTTCATGCTTGTGAATTTTTTACAACTTGTGAACTCTTCAGCGCTTCTTTGAGGTTGTTGAGCTCACTTGCATCTTGGGTATTTGAGTTTATCTTGGACATTTCAATTTGCATCTTCAACATTTAATTTTATCTTGGGTATTTGAGCTTGCATCTTAGATCTGATTGGATTTTTCAAGTTGTGGATTCTCTATGTTGATGAATCACAAATTTGATTTTTATATAATTCTGCTTTTGAAAAGCTTTGGGTTTCATCCTTGTCAAGCTCACTTCATGTTTTGACTTGTGAAACTCTTTAAATCTTTGACTTTTGAATTCTTGAGACTGTTGAGTTAAATTGTCGAATCATTTGTTTTTTGTTTTTTTAGTTCTTGACTTGTGAAACTCTTTGAGTCTTGACTTCTGATATCTTAAGACAACTGGGTTCATTCATCATTGATTTGATTTTTTTCTTGATTCTCCCATGCTTTGAGCTTTTTAACTTACACATCATGGAGGTGTGACTTTTTGTGTGATAGCTTTAGCATGCTTAGTCTTGGATTGGACCTCAAGTTGTGATCTTGAACCTGATCTCTTTTCATTTTAGCATTTTGAGGACTTCAACATTTCATGCTTGTGGAGCCTTTAAAACTTTGACTTGTGAAACTTTTTAAGCCTCTGATTTCCTTATATCCTAGAGCTTTAAAGTTTCATTTGTCATTTCATTTAAAATTACCAATCCATGACTCATTCGCCTTATTCAGTCATTAACTTGGTTTCTTTGTGATATTTGAATATATTTCTTTTTTCACTTTTTTTTTGTTAACTAACAAATGATCCGTTCTTCCATGTGACATTCCTTTTTTTCTCTTTTTTTCTCTTTTTGTCTTTGCCCTGAGAAAAGCTGTTCTTAATTTAATAAACCATCATTCTTTTTAACTTCAGAGTGTGGCATGTTTTATATTTGACCACATTTTGGATCGACATCTTCAAAGAAGAGTCCTTAATAACCTTCCCGTGAGTGTCAAGAGGCAATGGGGAGGTTCTCTCAAAGAGAGCTATCGCCATGTATTGGAGCGAACTTCAAGAGAGTTCTTCAAAAGGGCTTCAAGAGAGTTCTTTAAAAGTCTTCATCAACTCTTTCAACTTGTGTGATTGTCAAGAGGCAATGGAAAGGCCCTCTCGAGGAGAGCAGTCGTCATGCATTGGACATCACAGCTAGCTTCAAGAGGGTTTTTAAGAGTCTTCAATAGCTCATTCACTTTCGTGACTGTCAAGAGGCAATGTAGAGGCCCTCTCAAAGAGAGCAGTCACCATGCATTGGATGTCATAGTAAGCTTAAGGGGGTCTCATGAAATTTCCAAAATGCCACTCATTTTTACTAAAATCCTTTTTTTTCTTTTTTGTTAGGCCTTATTTTCACATTATTATCAAATCTTTTGCAAATAAACCCCCAAACTTTCACATTTTTATATTTTTCATGGTTTTTGCAGTTAAAAACTCAAGCCTTCATATTATCACACTTTTTCACAATTTTGCATGTGGATCCACAAATATTTCATTTCTTTACATTTCTTCATAAATTTTACATCAAAGCCCAATTTTTTCTACAAATGTATTTTTTTTACCAAATTTAGTTACCGAGCTTCTTTTTTCCATTTCTTCTTTTCTTTTTTTATAAAAAAATAATCTAAATATCGAACGATAAGATTTCTATGCATGTTTGAACCCAGCATGTTAGAAGTTCAAAACTAACTAGAAGAAAATCTAAAAGCCAAGGCATGAGATGGAGGTTTTGATTGAGAAAGAATGTTGGCATGTGGTACATAAAAGCATGCTACCATATATACAATTCATTACTCACTTAATCAAAGAGTGCATGGTTCGTAAAAGCAATCCAAGGTGCAGGTCCCACCATGACAAGGATTAACATGGGAATGAATGAAGATTTTTGTTTTGTAAAATATATAAACAATAAAAAATAAAATAAAATAATAAAAAATAATAAAATAATCCATACATTTTTCTTTTTTGCATGGATGCAACCAGAACATGTATAAGTATATATATATATTTTTTGGATGGAATTCTATAAGAGCATCTATCTCTTTCAAGCTATAAGCACTTGATGAGCTTCTCAAGCATGCCTCAAGATTCGTGCTAGGGTTATGGACATCATCTTGTTTGCCATGGTGAAGGAATCGGTCTTTTTTTTTTGGGGAAACATCAAAATGCCGACAAGTCAATTTGATGAAGAACTTCATCGACGAGCCGTGACAAAGGTTTCAATAAATGGCAAAACATCAAATCCCGGAGAATATTTTTCTTATGATCAAATGTTGTTTCTCACCATTGATCTTCTCAATGTCTTGGGATAAAGAACGGGATCTGAAATTAGAGAAGAGAACCAGCGATGAGGTTTCTTGGGTTCCGCTAGTGTAGTGATGGCAGCATAAGGCATATATCGTCACCACATTGTCCTCCTTCTCATCCTTAGGTTTCTCTCACTTTTTCGTGATGGCGTTCAGAGAGAGAGAACACGTATAGGAGAGCATAATTGCATACAATATATTAAGGGAATGCTTGCTTGCTTTGAGAAGAGTTACAGTGATCATAGCATACGGTTTGGAAAAAAAAAACTCAGGAACATGAACTGGAGAGTGTTCATGCTTGCATGGCTTTAGAATTATTTTGCATGTTCCATGGTTTTAGAATTAACTTGCATTTTTCTATGCTTTGAAAAAAATCTCTTCTAGTGTAGAATGTATACTTCTGCTATGGAGATGGATCTCAATACCTCTTTAGCGAACTTTGGCGAACTAAACCCAAACCTCATCATCGATAATTCTCCAGCGAACCTTCTCCGACAATCTTCTTCTTCTTCTTCATTGAATGGTTGTGGTCTTGCACTTGGAGATGAAAAGAATAGCAGTTTGGCGGCTAGCCCAACTTCGACGCCAAGCTTGCACATTGCCCACAGTATTGATAACGAGGATCACATGAAAGCTTTGGAGGCCCTTACCAAAGGCCGCACTAAGTTAGGAGTGGTGTGAGGGCATTCTTTCAATGCAGACTGGCCTTCTAGAATGGCACAAAGGTTATTTTTTCGAGGATCTAAAGGGCTTGTTCTAGTGTCGGAGAGAAAGATAGTTTTGGAGATCGAAAATAGAGAGCCAAAGAAAGAAGTTGGAGATAAGAAAAAAAAAGAAGAATGCCTCAACGTGCATGATTTGTTTTAAAAGATCGTCTCTCCCTGGGTCCCACCATGAAAGATGATGGAGAAGCATTTGGATGGATGAACATGGGGTTATATGAGATGGATATCAAGAAGAGAAAGTGAAGTATCCATGCATACGTGCTTCATTCCCCCTCCTCCCTTCTTTTTTCCTTCTTCTTTTCATTTTTTTTCTTTTTAATCATCCCATTGATTTTTTTGTTTCCCATATCCAAGAATTTCAATTTAAAATTTGGATTTTCACCAACAACCCTGATTTTCTTTTTCTTTTTCTTTTTTTTTTTAATATATCAGATTTTAAAATTTTGAATTAATTGATCCAGTGCACATAGGGGTGTAAATGATACACCTCTACTCGCAAGCTACTCGGGCTCGACTCGGTGAAAACTCAAACTCGGCTCGAGTCATGGTCGAGCCGAGCTCGAGTTCGAGTAGCTCGAGTAGTCGAGCGAGCCGAGTTCGAGTATTTAGATACTTGGCTCGAGTGCTCACGAGCCTAATCGAGTAGTGACATATATATATATATATATATAATATAATATTTATTATAAAATTACCATTATATCTTTTTTAAGTTAAAATATTAATATTTTTTAATAAAAAATTTTTCTCTCATTCTCACTATTGAGAAAGAGAATTGAGCCCGTGACTGTGAGTCTGTGAGCCGCCCCTTTCAGTGTTTTCACAAAATCCTTAACCCTAGCCCGATTCATCCCCATCCTTCAACCCTAGCCTGAATCTTTGATAACTCGATAAACGCCGTCAACCCGTCACCGGTGAGGTGCCAAACCAAGTAGTGAGCTTGCAACAAGTCGACGGTGGCTTTGGGTTTTAGGTCGGAGGATCTTGGGCTTTTGTTAAATTTGTTTTGTTTTCCAGTTATTTTCGCATATGGTTGTGATTTTTACTGCCATTTGACTTCTTTGTTGTGTGATTTTAGGTGTTGGATATGGTGGATTGAAGAAGAGAGTAATGGACCGGGTAAGCAAGATGGTGTTGCTTTGATTTTTGTGCATTTTAGTTGGATGCTTTGAAGACAATCAAGTTGGCGTAGGAGGATGAGTGTGTGCCCCAGCACTGTTTATTCTAAAGATCTCTCTTTTGAAGGAAATGCAGCAGGACAACATTGTCAGGTCTTATTCTATAATACTCTAGACTTCTGTTTGTTATCCTGTTGTATGTTATACTTTTTGTTTGACAGCAATTTTATTTCATGACATTTGCATTCTTGGAAGGTTGATGTTGACTCTAAGATTAAGCAAGTAATGAAAATAAGTGGAATTAATCAAATTTCAGCTTTGTGTGAAGGTATGCTTCTTGTTTGATAAAAATATGCTATTTGGGTTACTTTGGTAGAAACCTGGATGGTAATTATAATTTTACTGTGATGATCTGATTGAGCTTCAGCATCACTTTTTTTTTCAAAAAAAAAAAGAAAAAAAACTGTGAATTAACATTGGGCATTGGTGTTGCAAGTCATGTTACAAAAGTGGGCTTTCTAGTATAATTGTATCCTTATGCACACAACTAGTTAACATGCTCTATGATTTTATATTGTTTCTCGTAGTCCATTCATCTCCCTTGTTTCTGCTTCTACTCACTATTGCTGAATGTTTTCATTTTCCATCTACATTTCTCCATTTACACCTTCCTTACTTCCTCAATTAAAACTTATAACCATGTATATATAATCTTGCCTGCAGGTAACAGATAACTTCTATAGGCCAGATCTGACCAAGGCTGCTCTTGCAAGGCTTAGTGCTGTCCACCGCAGCCTCAAGGTTTCCAAATCCAGTGTGAAGAAGAGGAACATGCAGGCCCTCAAAAAAAGGTGAACTTAGTTTTGCAGGCATTTGTTTATGTTTTAATGGTTTGTCTTCCTATTTTTGGCTGGAGATTCATATTAAATTTCAGACTATTTTGTGACTCAAAGCTTTTATTATCTGTCCTTTAGATATTTTTCCTGAACTTTATTTTTATTTGAGCTCAAAACCAGCGTTTCTGTTTGTGTGGCTGAAGGTTGCCAGACATTTTTTGTTTTAGCATAGATTGCAATAATCCGATATTAAAAAAAGTTGCAGTTATTCCTTTTAATGCTTCTTTTATGTTTTTTCAATTTTTATTTTTGTTGTGGATACACCCCTAAGCTTATCTTTGTTTTCAAGAATCAAGTTGGCGAAGGCACAATTTCATGATAATGGTTTTAATCTGTGGATAAGTGAACTGCTTTAATCTTTCTGGTTTTGCACATATATTGCAAATCCCAGTAAAACTATGCTAATTCGTGATAAATTGGAAACAATTTATTTATATAGATTAATTCTATTTTTTGAATTAGTTTTATTTATTTATATAGTTTAATTCAATTTTTTGAATTATTTTTATTTATATATGTAATTGAATTAAGCTATATGGACTTATGATTACACATCATGCATGGGCCATATCTATAAATACATGAGGGTTTTTTTTTAAGTAATAAGAGTTTGTTAGAAGAAATTGAGCTATATAACATGTATTAGAATAGAAGTTTATTAAAATAATTATTATGTTATATATATTTTAATAATTTGTTGATTATTATTTTTATTTATTATTCTTTTTATTTTTGATTTATTTGTTTTATGTCATCCTAATCATGATTTTTTTAATTTATTTTGCATTTATTTGATTCAAACCATTTGCTTGTTTTTTTTTATAAATAAAGGTAGTGCTTTTATTCGTTTTGGTGGTGCTTTCATGTGCACAAACAAGTGGAGATTTGCAAAAAGGTGTTGAGCTTGCCTAAAACAATAGGAGATTTGCACAAAAAGGTCGTACATCTTAACCATTCTAATATTTGGTTGTTTATTGTGATAGGCAATATGTCATCAAAAAGGTTGATTTATTTTAGTATTGCATGTCTTATACAAAAAGGTTGATTTATTTATTTATTTGGTTGTTTATTGTGATAGGCAATATGTCATCAAGCACACCAAATTTCTCATCTACACCATTTCAGCCCGGAACGAATTCATCAACTAGTCGGGCCATGTTGGAAGGTGATTTTTTTCAATGAGCAAAAAGTTTTTGATGGTGATGATGGGAATGCAAATAAAAAGTAATGATCCAACTGAAAAGAGTTGTGATGTTGTCGACCTTGGTGAGGAGGAAGAAGACGAAGGTAATGAGAAAAAAAGGGCCAAGACTTCAAGTGTATGGTTGGAGTTTAAAGAAATTGATCTTCCTGATGGTTCTAAAAAAGGAGAATGTATTCATTGCAAGAGGAAGTTGGCTATAAATGCTAGCAAGAGTACAACTCAATTTAAAAGGCATTTGTCAACTTGCATGAAGAGAAAAATTTATCAAAATCAACAACAAAAAATTTCTTTCCAACCTGTACAAGGAGGTAATGGGGATGTTGAAATGCAACCGGCTCTCACAAATGGCAAGTTTGACATGGCAAAAATGAGAAAAGCATCTGCACATTGGATATTGATGCATGAGCATCCTTTTTCAGTAATGGAAGAGGAAGGTTTTAATATGATGCAAAGATGTGGAATGCCTGAATGGGAAAAAGTGTCGCGGGTTACTATCAAGAAAGATTGTATGCAAGTTTATGAAGCCGAAAAAAAAAATTGAAAACATTGCTCAAGAATGTTAGCAAGATAAGCCTGACAACGGATTTATGGAAGTCTAGCAATCAAAAGATCGAGTATATGGTCTTAACAGCTCATTTTATTGATCATAATTGGAGATTGCAAAAGCGTGTTATCAATTTTGTTCGTCTTTCCACCTTCTCGCCGTGGTGTTGAGATTGCTGATTGTATCTTTAAGTGTTTGAAGGAGTGGGGATTTGAGAACAAGGTTTTTACTATCTCTGTTGATAATGCTTCAAGCAATGATGTGGCAATCAGGATTCTTAAAGACACATTTTCAAGAACTAAAAGGTTGCTTTGTGGAGGAAAGTTATTTCATGTTCGTTGTTGCGCACACATTCTTAATCTCATGGTGCAAGATGGTATTTCTGAAATTCAAGAAATAATTGAAGATATTCATGAAAGTGTGAAGTTTATTAATCAAAGTGAAGCAAGATTGAAGTCATTTTCTGATATTGTGCAACAACTACAATTGCAGGAGCGAAAACTTATTCTTGATTGCAAGACACGTTGGAATTCAACATTTGAAATGCTATCAGTTGCAATGAAATTTAAAGATGTTTTTCCAATGTTCAAAGATCGGGAAATCCTTTATCATTGTTGCCCATGCCCCGAAGATTGGGAAAAGGTGGAGAAAATATGTGAGATTTTAGAAGTGTTCAATGCCATCACAAAAATTATTTCCGGTAGTGATTATCCAACTTCCAATTTGTTTCTCAATGAAGTCTATCGGGTGAAAATGTTGCTAGACAAAAGGGTGAATGATGAAAATGACTTTATTCGAGCAATGATTGGTAAAATGAAGGCTAAATTTGATAAATATTGGGGGGAATGCAATTTGCTCATGTCCGTGGCCGCCGTCTTGGATCCAAGATGCAAAATGAAGGGTTATTGATTTCACTTTTGCAAGGATATATTCCGACAGAGAAGCAAGAGAAAATATTACTAAAGTTCGAGAAGCTCTACATGAGATTTATGAAGAATATGTTCGTGAATATCAACATGGCAATGAGCATAGTGGTGAAACTCCAATGCATAATAATGATGATGTTGGTACTAGTGGCAAAGGCTCGTCAGGTTGGTCCGAATTTTCAAGTTATGTGAAATCTATTGAAAAAGCCTCTCTACAACAGTCAGATTTGGATGCATACTTAGCTGAAGGTTGTTTCATTTTTGAAGGAAATCCTAATGAATTTAATGCCTTAGAATGGTGGAAGGGAAGTACTTTAAAATATCGCATCTTGTCTAGAATGGCTCGTGACATACTTGCTATTCCTATTACTACAGTGGCTTCAGAGGCTACTTTCAGTGCAGGTGGTAGAGTGATTGATACTTATCGTTCTTCATTGGCTCCAGAGACAGTGCAAGCATTTCTTTGTGGAGGAGATTGGTGTTGAAATCTTCATATGGAGTGAAGAAGAAAAACAAAGTGAGTTTATAATTGTTCTTGCTTTAATATAATTTTTTATTTTTCATGATTTTTCTTGTTTTAATGTAATTTTTTACTATTCTTTGTTCACTTTGTATATATTAGAAGGAGAAGAAACCAATTGAGATTTCACTTGACATACCTTGAAACTCAAGTTTAAAATGGTATGAAGAATTATTATGTTTGCATGTAAGTAACATTTAAGTTTATTCATCCTTACCATCAATGATTAAAATGATTTGTTTTCTAATTTCTCATTTGTAATTTTGTATAGGTTTGATGGAAACATTGGGCCAAACCCTTACTTTCAAGAACATATATTTTTGAGATAATGGATGTTGATGGTGGATTGATTGTTTTTCTTATTATCTATGGACTTATTTGTTTGTTGTCAATGAATTGTATTAGTACTTGTTTATTTTCTATTTGTTTTACTTGGACTTATTAACTATGGCCTTATTTGTCTTATAATTGTTCTATTTGTTGTATTTTGTTTAAGTATGAGTTCTATTTGTTTTTGTTTTTCACAATATTTTGGAATGTTGTTGTTTTAGTTGATGTTGCATTTTGTCAAATATGAATGTATTTGTTTATATTTTAAAAATTATAGAATGTTATTATTCTAGTTCTTGTATTTGGTTAAGTTTGAATTGTGTTTGTTGCCTTTAAAATTTTTTTGAATGTAGTCATTTTAGAATGGATGAAAAAATTGATTTTTTTTATGAAAATCAATGGAAAAAATTTTCGAGCTCGAGCATAATTGTTTATGATCATTTTCAACATTTTCAAGCTTAATCGATCGAGCTCGAGTAGCTCGAATAGTGTATCGAGCCGAGCTCGAGCTTGGTTATGTATACTAGGTCGAGTTCGAGCCGAGTATCGAGTATCGAATTTTCAGTCGAGCTCGAACTCGAGCTTGCTCCCCTAAGTGCACATCCTATTTTATATTTTATTATTTTTTTATCATTATCCAATCAAAAATTTTATTTGAAACTCGAATTTAATTTAATTTTTTAAATTTTTTTTAAAATGTGAACATGGGACAATCCGAAATTTTTTTAATGTATAAACAAGGATCATTATCCGTCAAATTTTATTTAAACTCAAATTTAATTTTATATCCAAGTAGAGATAATGATTGAAATTTTATTCAAACTAAAATTCCCTTTTTTTCTATACAAACAAAGTTCCCCATCATAGTTTCCTCACACAATCTAGTGAAGAGAGGAAGGTACGAGTATCCTCAAAACCGTAGAGTCTTTAGTCTTCATCCCATCTGTTCAAGGTAAGAATCTAACTTTGTTGTCTATGTTTATTCTTCCCAAGGATTTTATTCAATGTTTTTGTTCCATTTTTTTTTGACATGTATTTTGAAACACCATAAACCTAGCTTCACTTATTTTATTGCATCGTGAACATCATATATATATATATATTCCATTATTTTCCTTTCACATTGAACGCCACATCCTTTTTCCCTTATTTGTTTTATTGCTTTGTTTTTTTTTCTTTCTTGGCGCATCTTGAATGCCATGCCTTTGACTTTCTTGTTATTTTTTTTCTTTTTTTTCGTGAACGTCATGCCCTTTATTTTTCTTATTTTATTATTATTAATTTTCTTTTCCTTCACCTGTGAATACTATGCCCTTTTTTCCTTATTTTTTTTATTTCCTTCCTTTTTTTTATATAAAAAGCATGCCCTTTTTTCTTACTTCTTTATTTTATTATTATTATTTTTTCCATTGGGTGCCTGAAAGCCATATCCTTTATAAATATTTTTTTATTTTTTTTGGGCAGTCTAACACCATATCCACCTTTTTTGCACAGCATGCCATCTTCAATTTTACAACCAATTCTTTTTTCATAATACAATAATTTGTTCATTTTTATTTTTTTTATTTATATTTTTATATTATATATTTTTTTAGCTTTTCTAATGGGTCCCACCGCCAAAGACAAGCTAGTAGAGCCTCTTTTCCAAAACATATGATGATCAAGATAAAGCTCCAAATGGGATATCAATCCCGAGACATTATCCCATCGATTCCAAAAACTCAGGAAGACCAATCCAATATTTGGGGAGTGACTTCAACGAGTGGACCAATGTACCAACCGTCTTCCATGATATAGGTGAACTAACACTTACTTATTTTCACAAGGGAAGGGCACAACAAGTTATACTACTGAACCCATACGAATACACTCTGCCAGATCTCAATTTGGATACACTTGGCCCTCGATTAAACAATGATCCCACATCTAACCTATGGATTGGGAGGACCCCTTTTCATTACTATACTCCCTACCCACCAATGTACGAAACATGAGCTTCTTTAGTGATAAAGAGATTATCTGAAGCACTTAAAAGGGCAGGCATTCTTGGTGCTATCGCAATATCAACATCGACATATGGATTCGATTCATCAGTAGTGAAAAGTATTATTGAAACATGGTGTTTGAGGACCAACACCTTTGTGACTCCCTTTGAAGAGATTGGAGTTTCTCTATGGGACCTCAGGTGCATCGGAGGCTTACCAATTATAAGTGAGTTCTATGAAGAGTATCCCTCCAAACCACATGCTCTATTCCAAAGAGGTATATCCCTCTATTTTGAAAGACCTGTTCGACATCTACTAGTGCATCAGTGACGCTACTTCAACAAAAACAGGCAAAGTTACTCATGTTTAATGGGCAAAATTTTTTTTCAAAGATCAGCACGGGAAAATGAAACTTGCAGTAGACGATGATGCTCATCCTGCTCCTCAATCCTCAGAAGAGTGTAGGCTAGCTACCTTCCAATGCATATGGCTTTGTCATTTCATCCTGCCTTGTAGAAGTTCTTCCATTCGTCCTGAAGTATTTGTAATGGCAGATAAACTAGCCAAAGGGACAAGGCTATCTATAGCCCTAGCTGTGTTGGCGTGTATCTATACCAATCTAGATATCATAGCTTCACACCGTAAAGGGTCATCCAACACTTTTATTCCTTTCCCACGTTATTACTTTTATGGTTGGATCAAATCTCAATATCCAGGAACCTACTCTCGTTTGTTGGCACCAAGTGATAGCCACAGAAATATAGATGGATTGCTAGAATTTCCAGCATGGCCTTCATAATGCATGTAGGAGCAGGCACTTTTAGACGTAGAAGAGCTCGGAATATGTTGAGAAACGAAGGATGTCTCAAATGGTGCCCATTTGTTTGTAGTGAATTCAAGAATGAAGGTTGGTATGAAGACTTTAAAGAACCCAACGACAAAGGTATGCTCAACACAATTCAATCAGAGTACTTTATGGCCCTTCATCAGAGTATACTTCCTCTACACTTCAACAAGGATATCTTCGCCCAACAGTACAATCCACATAGCTTTGCTCAACAATTTGGTTATGACCAAGGGTTTCCAAAAGACATTCAAGTGTTGAAGCATCCTCAAGATACTGGCCTCTTGGTGTGTTATTGGCACCACCTTGCTTGAAGAAAGTCAGGATCAAAGTTCTACATCCCATCTCGAGAGCGTGTAGAGTAGCCTTTATACTTATATGCACAGCAGTGGTCAATCCCCATTTACACCCAACCTTAACGACCATCTATGACCTTCTCAATAATGAACAAACAATCCATCTTAGAGAAAACGGGGGTGTCTCTTCCTCGACGGAGTCAAGGCATTCTTCGAAAAGGACTCGAACTAATGGAGTGCCCATTCATAGTACAACTTTATTGCTTTCTCTATTTTGCCCTTCTTCTTCTTTTTTTGTATATTATTTATTTGCTTATTTATTTATTCCCTCTTTTTTTAGTTCCTGATCCGAATAGGAGTAAGGAAGAACAAGTAAGCATCTCAAAACCCGAGTATGAACCTACAAGTTCGTATTTATTTATTTGATAATGATTTTTTTAAATAAAGTTCACTTCTCTATTTTAGGTTCTCATAAAGCTTCTTCTTCTTCAAAGGCAAATCCCTCTGAGCAAGACTCCCTATACTCGGATTTTGCACTTGATAATGATAACTACACACCCCTCATTGATGTCAACCCTTCAGTGGAGAGCCCTCAAGTAGAAGCTGTCCCTTTTGCTCAATCCATTCCAAAAGATTCAACTCCAAAGGCTACTTTCGCCAATGATGACCCTCCTTCGAAAGGTTCTTCCAAACATAGGGAACATTGTGCCACAAGAACTACATCTATGAACTCATCTCATCCCCAATCTAGTGACAAAAATCATGTCTTACATGCTGTTTGGGTAAATAATTTCCTTGCCAAGGTGAAATCATCACAACCTCATGAACATGTATCCTTAAGAGAAGAAATCTTTAAACTTCATAAAACTATGATGATGCTTGGGTTAATATTTCGGCCACAAGGGACAAGGTATTTGAAGTGCTTGACATCACAAAGTTTGCTCAAGACATGAGGGATAATAAAGTGAATCCCCACATTGAAAAGGAGAATAAATTGATTGTGAGTGCAAGGGGCATTGAAAAAAAAAAATCAGCCATCATGGTAACAACTCAAAGTATCGTCGGGGCTAAGATGAGGCTTGCTACACAAAAGAAGCTACAAGAGTTGGAAGCCCAAAGAGAGAAGTTGAAAGCTCAAGAAGAAGAAGACATATACCTCATTAACTCATGCTAGGACTTGATAAAGTCCATTGCTTCAATAGAAGAAGTAGACGAAACCTTGGCAATTATCTTAGAAAAACTTGAAGCACTCGGAGGGGGTGACAATTCACACTTATCATCATCACTAGAAGAATTTCTTGCCAACTTTGAGAGATTGAAATCACAACTTTAGTTTAACTCATCTTCTTTTCTGATTTTTTTTCTCTTTTTGGTTTTAGACATTAGCTATTTTATGTCTTTGTTAGCTTAATCTAATAAATGGAATGAAATTCCAGGTCGTTGTAGTCTTCTTCTTAGCAATAAATATTTTGGACTTTCTTTATGGATATCTCAAGTTTCGCATATAATCTTCACCAGCTTTTGAATGAGGGCCTTGTATTTGTAAACGTTTTCAGCCAAATCTGCAATGATTTAATAAGCCGTTCATCAGCACCACGAGCGGACAGGGAACTAGACAAACATGGTCTTTGAACTCAAAATTTTATGATGATCAAATAAGCTCAAAATCCAATCGCCACGTTCATCTTAGAGATATGGACATTACAAATGACTGTAAAACTTTTCACTAAAAGTGAATATAAATTGGTATGGCAATTCTTGACTTCATGACGAGGAAGTAGGGCAGGAATTTAGGAAGATTCTTCCCCTGAATTGCCCAATTTTTTATGATAGTCATTTGATCTTACAATTCAATTGTCACCATTCATATTGAAGATCAGAACACCTAGATTATGTAGACAAAAATTTCAGAAGGATTGAAGCTCTTTTGACCGTTTGATTATAAGCTAGAATTTGAATATGGTGTGATGACAATCATCAATGAATTTCATAAATGATTTGGGATTTTATTCTGACAATTAGTTGACTTGAGGCTCGATCGTAAACATTCACATTAAACATCATTAGGTTTGGAATCTTTACAAAAAATTCAGACCAATCCCTATCCGTGGCATGGTCCGATTAACACATTGATTAACATTGAGCATAGAGAAAAGGAATTCTGGATCATGACCCACAACCCTAATCCACTCTCTTCTATAAATCATGTAGACTTGAAATCGAATTTCAATAGTTCAGATTGAAGACTAAACATGTCTTTATGATCTGAAAGAAATTTTAGGACAATCAAAGATAATTTGGTCGCTCGATGAAGACCTTGATTGGAGCAACACCATCAAAGAAACTTCCAGCTTTCAACACTTTAACATACATAAGTTTCCTTTTTTTTAATTGAAGATTCTTCTCACCAACAACATGGGATCCTCCTTTCTTGGCGTCCACATGATTTCATGTAAAATAATATGTCACAAACTATATAAGGCACAAGTTTATTGGTTCAAGGTTGCATTCCATCAAACTGTAGTCTTCTTGTAAAACTTCTCAAATCCATAGCTACCTAAACCGACCTTATGGATGCATGGTAGCTCGAATGTTTGATCAGGACCAAGTAGATGTGTATATCAAAACAGCAATGTGAGAATCCCAAAGTCAGAATCAACCCTCATGAAAGTTATGGCAGAGCCTCCATTGCTACCACCACCATTAGGTTGCAAATATGAGCTATTCAACTACTTTGCTGACAGATCACCAAGCGTGACAGATGTTTGCAAACCCAATCCTCTGCTAATCTTTTCCTTTGGCATTTTTTGGTTTGAATACATCGCTGTAACTATTTCCCCATGATGTGGCACGCGTGTGCGAAATGGGTGGCCCATCACCAACCTGCAGTGTTGATCATGTCAAGTTTCCAATTGTGAGCAACATTCTCCATAGATATCTATATAATATATATAATTGGATGGATATATATACACTTGGCTAGGTCAAGGGGGTGCTTCCTTTCATCCCTGGGTATAATCCAGCCAAGTATGCATATAGTTTCTTGTTAGCCTGATATTCATGTAAACGTCTCGGCACAAGAATGTAGGCTTATTTTTAAGCACAACTAAACAGTAGCAACGCGGAAGAAATCTATCAAATCATACTCCCTGGTCTAACTACACCTAAATTTTCATACAATATCTTAATGACAAAAGACTTACAAAACTAACTACCAATAATGATCTCTATTTACTCAATGAGGGGATTTATGAAAAACATGAGTTCACATCTTAACTAAATTATATTTAACTATTTAAGAACAAGCTAAATGTAGGAAAAAATTTATTTGAGGATCTTACTTAAGAAAAATATATACTTCTAGTTAATACAATGACCCTGGCCACCATAGAAAAACTATTGTTTTTAAAGCTACTAACACAGTAGCACTCTCTTTTAACTTCTACAGCATTGATATTTTCAAAGCCATACATATTGCTACTTTTATCCACACCTTGAATTCTATAGTAGGCAGCTGCTTTGCCCTCTCCTTCATCTCGGTAATGACCACTACCCATTGGAGGGCTTTGTTCATTTGCAAGATATGCCACAGTTCCACCAAAATGAATATCATATGCACTATCTGCCATACTAATAAAAAGAGAACTCGGCCAATAACCTGTTCCATTTAATTTATTGTAGTGACTAGATGCTCCATAATATCACCACCGATTTCCAGAAGCGGAGTCCTGTTAATAAATTAATTTCATAAAACTTTGTCACTAGCGTTAGTAAATGATAAAAAAGGACATTAACCATTTTAATAACCTCAAGTTCTATCATTATTATTATAAATATACCATGTTAAATTAAAGATGATCTATTTTTTTCATGTTGTAATGAAAGGAAATTATTCTAATAAGAAAAATAACAAGATGGGAACATATACTAAAAATACATCGTAAACATGGCCTAAAAACTACATGGTTGTTGAGGAGGTATCGGATACAATATGTATGAATTCAATCAGCAAGAAAATGATGAAAAGTGTACCTTATAAACTTTTATTGTTATATTATATTGTGCTCCACCATAAGTTGAAACTTGCTCAATAAAATTTTCAAGAACCATATTAGTCCTATTTGAAATCCATCTTTCTATTTGTCAAAAATAAATACCAAAAAAAAATTTTAATACACATCCATATCATTTATAAATTATATTTATATGAGAGAAACATAAGTAAATATTGCAAAACCTAATAGAAATATAATATTGCAAAAAAAAAATTGTTATATGTGTCAGCATATTGGTTTTAGAGTTATGCACAAAAATTTGAGGTATGGTAAGGGTATATATATAAAAATTGAATATAAATTTACCGTCCACCCAACTATTATCATATTTCTTTTTTGGGCCACCATGCCCATTAATAATGCAAATGCATTCCGAGTTTAATTGGGTAACTTTACCTTCTGGAACAGCATAAGTTGAAAAAATTGCCTTAGCCACAGCCCCATGATACATTTGACTTTCACCACTTGGAGTTATGTACATTGTCCACTGAAAAACAAGTGAAGTGAAAATAATAATTAGAAAAATAATTATATTTATAAATTTTATGCCCCTTGGGTCAAGTTCAAGATCCATCAACTTATTTTTAATAGCCTATATATCAAAAATTTGATATTCTTGACTTATCCAACCCTTTATTTAAAAAAAAACTTTAGAATGTTATAAATGATATATATATGATATAAATTACGAATTCAAAGAAATTTTTTATACCAAACTCAGAATAATGGCAATTAATTTATACCTTTACCTGCTCAGTAGTAGCCTTAGGAAAACAAGACTTGTAGAAAGGCATTGAAAAGCAATCACTAAGAACAAAGCTCTTGATCAAAATAGATGTATACGTCAGCTCATCATTTATTAGCTAATTGGAGAATTAATGGCAGTAGTTACCAAGCGCTGATGTCCAATATAAATAAGATGCACATGAGTTAAGGTAATGAACATTTGAACCAATGAAAGACATGAACCTGCAAACATAGATATCAAACAGTTTCCTAGCATAAGCATAAACTATAGTGCGATGTACATATGTCACTATCTAGTGAAATTTTGAAGCTGAGTGCAATAAATGATCTTGACAATGTCACATAAGGAATGCTTTCGCTCTTAGAAGGATTCCAAGGTGCATTTAGTCAACTGAAAAGCATAACATGTAAAATAAACAATAATAAACAGCATAACCTAGAGACAGACCTGCTGATCATAGACATTCCTTTCACGAATGCAAGCAGCTAATCCCATGTATCAACAAGGGCCCTACTTTTGCTCCATCCAAATTCAATTATTTCACAACCTAGTTTTGTAATAGTCACAAACACCAACCCCTTATTGCTACCCAGCATATCAGCCTGCATCACGAACAATTTAATAAACAAGCCACAAACTAAACAGATTCAGGTACAACAGGATTTCAAAAAGAAATGAAGTAAGGATGACAAGACAGAGTAAAGAACAGAGGTTTTAAAAATAAATATCGCATAAATAAGTACTACGAATTCCTTATATGATCTTTAAAATTGCTCTACTAAGCACCAATTACACTACATGCTTCTTAATCTAATGGATGAGGCTGTCAGATGCTATAATGTGTGGGTAATTCTCCAAATCACAAAGAGAAAGGATGATAGCAAGTGAACCGCATCAAGTACTAACTATGAAATTGAGGAGCCAGGAGTCTACTATCAAAGAATTGATATGGATAACTCTAGGCTATCTTTTCCAATCCTACCACGTTAACTACCCAGTAGTAAACATGCATGAATGGAAAAAAGATGGGTGTTTGAAATAATATGATGATTAACAAGAAAAAGGTAATGTAGAATATTTCAGTGGTTTAACTATGAAATAATATGAAACTGCATATACGTAAAACTATGTAGAGACATGTGTCATATACACTTCATGGGTGAGGCTAAAACCACAAGGAAGCAGGTATTATATATTATTTAAAACTTCACCAAATAAGCTCCATGATCATCGAGAAAAAAAAATGCATGTTAACTTCCCTTAGTTACATCTACTAAGTAGTAGCTCACTTCATGGGTAAGTGTACAAGATCCATGAGAAACGTGACCGAACAAGAGCATGTAAATTTGAACAAATGGTACATATAGAAACAAGTAGGGCTTAAGATATAAACTTCTTTCATAATCAACATACCAAACCCCTATTGAATCCCCAACGCACATCAAGAACTAATAGAAACCATACATATTATCCAAGACTACACACTAAATACTCCAACAAATTATTAGATAGAACCCAAATGTATTATCTAACACTTATTCAACCAAAAGGCTTAAGCTAATAAGATGAGAAACCCTAGCTTGTTTTTTCAAACTCATATTTACCAAATTAACTAATGTGGTATTATTAGCTACTCTAATGCACCCTTTTCATGTGCACTAGTCCATTTTTACTAATCACATTGCAAGTAAACCAAACAAAGCCATTAACCAAGTCTTGTTACAATGTTAGATGCAACCCAAACACACTAGTTGGGTCAATGCACCATCCTATGTATTACAATAATTAATAGGATCACATTGGTTAATTTGGTAAATATAGATCTGAAGATGTCCGGATCTCCTATAGATACATTAAATATTCTTGGTCATGCCACTCTTATGCATTAAATATTTTAAAAAACATAACTTGTACATCTTGTCATAATATATTTCTATCAAATACTCTTAATCTTAAGCTCAGACATTCTTATGGATACATGACTTATTAGTAAACTTCTTTAGACAACATTTAAAAAGGAACAGATGTGAAAATTACCTTAATTGATATTGCAAATACAACATTAGTTTAACTATATATGCTTAGTCATGATACACATAAATAGATCAAATCAAATGTTCAATACTTTATGCATATCAAACATCATTTAGATGACAACTACAGTAGTATCGAGACAAGGAAATAAATAGAAATACATGCACCTTGAATCGGGGTGTTAGTATGATGGTTGCAGGATTACATGCCCTTGAAAAAGTTTAAAAGCCTAGATACCAGAAGTGGATGGCTGCAGCATACTAGTTCTTGCTTCCCATACCATAAACTATAGCATCATTCTCTTAATCATAAATTTTACCTTATTCTTGCAACTCCAAGTATTAGCTTCTTCGTATGTCATTGCTCTGGTCTTGTGCTTGTGCCCTTAATCCAGTTATTGCATCCAAATTCATAAAATTACAATTATGTAACAATAACTTAAAAATACATTGGTTACCAAAGGTCTGTGTTTAGGATCCAACATGGATAACTAATATAATCCAAATTTCCCATCATCAGGATCATGAAGGTTCAACTTTACTAAGTGAACTTCATTACATGAAAAAGGTAAGGTGATATTGTTTGCCTAATGCGTTCTATTAACTAGTCTAATGCTTACTTACATCTAATAAATTACCAAAGATGTCATCAAAAAATTAAGTTAAAGATATAATTATCAGTAGTAATTTACCAAACAAATGGTTATGATTTAAAGGAATGGTGAGTTGGGTTATTTGAGCTCTCTTTATCATACTGAAAATTGTGCTTCTAGCCCAGATTTCAAGGACCCCATAAATGGAATGATAGAGCAAATTCAAACTGAAAATTTGTGCTCCTAACTCAGATTTGGACACTCATCTTTAGAAACAATCCACTGAAAAAATTATCAGCAATTTATAATTCTTTTCAGAGTTTAGATAGAAATGACAAATTACGAAACCTATACATTCTGTTGCACAACAGCGAGTCGTTGATTTATTCTAGTTCAATGTACCCTCAGGTCACTTTGAGCTAAAATTTTTTCAATTATCAATTGTTTTCTGAAGCTTCACAATTAGATACCTTATGCATAACTTTAGCTGAGCCTGAAAGTCAAATATAATATAAAGTAACCCAATCTCTATCATAAGAAGTTTCTATGAAGAAATCAAAATGATGCAGGAGTGTACCCGAGTGCATGTGGTTAGCCAACTGGCTTCAATGGAATAAGCAAAACCTGCAGCAGTTGTCCCCGATGATTGATTGTTATCTGGCTAATTCCACTTAAAAAGGTGTTAAACAACTCTTCACAGATCTTTAGCTTCTGCCACAAACAAAGTATGCACGCCTCTACAACATCCAAAAGCAAAGCTAGTGTTCTTCGCAGCAGATCCTTTGTCATCTTCCCATCAAAATCAAGACCAAGGCTGGTGCTTGCCAAGTAGACAGCTTTGTATTAATCCTCGCCTTCAACAGTGCCCCTTGATCCCCCAATCCCGCTTTCGAATCTAGAAGCAGCATATAACAGCAATAACCTCAAGACATTTAGGCACCTGCTCCAAATGGCGATTAAGTGCTCCATGACATTCAAACAAACAAACAAAAACAAAAATCCAAACCTTTAGAAAAACTCGGCAAAGATTTGAGCTGCTTCGTCACTGCCTTCCTGACCTGCTCCAAATGGCCGGCCTTAAAAGAACTCGATTGGCCAAGCATTTGACCAAACAACCAGAAAGCAATCTCCTGCTTCTCCAAAGCTTCCACAGACTCATCTTCAAGTGCTGAGACATCTTGCCTCACCACTCCTTCCTCCAAAGCATATACGGATCATAACAAGTAATAAAGTGGTACCCCATAATGGGTATAGTTGTCAAACCACAAGGACTGGACTTCTAGTACTAATTGATCTTCTAATCTCTAGTAAGTCAAAGCAAGGTTGGTAGAATGATTAACTAAACAAATAAAAAGGAAAAGAGATGGAAGTAACAGTAGACTGGGATTGAGTTTTTTAGCAACAATAGAGCAATGTCCCGGGACAATCCCTATGTGCTTTAGTGCTCTAATTTGATTCTATTGTTTATCAGGTACATCCGAAGGTTCTTATAGGTGCTCAAAAGCAATGTCACATCTATGGCTCTCAAATATGCCAAGTTTTGCTATTATAACTATGGGTCTCACACACACTGAGTTTTGCAACTACATAATGCAATCACAACTACAGTAATCAACAAACGCCGAGTTTTACAAAGCAACAACGCAAATCAAGCATGCTTATTAAACGACAGAAGAATTTACACAAGAACGCATTAAGACTCAAATAAATGGCTAAATGTATGTTTCTATATGTATATATTTTGATTAATTGATGCCCTTTGTGTGGTTTAATTTGTTCCTTTTATGTTACAGGTCTGGAAGAAGCCTAGGTCGTCCTAATAATGCATTCAGAAAGAAATCTACATCAAAAATGGTGTTTTAGGCTTCTGAGCATTGTAGCGGTATTGTGGTAAGCACTTTACCACAAAGGGATGAAGAATTTGTGAAGCCTCGATTTCTCCTTAGGGGCAACCTTGCCAACGCAAGGATGCGTGGAAGACCAGCAGGAGATTCTTGCACCGGCTAATATAGCAAAGATCACTGTAGCAAGACCATGTAGCACTTAATTGTGAAGTCTAGCAGGAATCCTGAGGCCCATGTGGGTAGCCATGCTCCCCCATGGCCATCCCAAGAAGTCTTTAAGTCTCATTCTTTGACATCATGGAAAGGGTTTTCTGCCACCCTTTCTCTACCATATTCTTCTAGGGCTTCAAGGGGCTGGAGGAAGTAGATCAAAGGAGCAAAATCAAAGCAGAGAAGATGGTTGCTATCAAGGAGATCATGTAGGAGTTCATCAGCGCCAATCCGCCAGATTCTTGTGACCACCTCTAGTCTACATCTAAGGGAGTTTGTTCATGAGCTTTTTGATGATCTACTTGGATTCTAGGCTTTCTCTCTTTGTTATATGAACCTTTTGATGAGCTTGTTTGTATGGATGTTGTGATTTACATTTATGGCATTTGGTTTGGTTTGTGGTTTTAGCTTTGTGATCTTTGAGGTATCGAATTGCATGAGAATTCTGTGGTTTGATTTTTAAGGCGTGATCATCATCTTTGTACTGGACATGCTTGTCTGAGAAGGGATTCATGTATGAATACACTGTGCCCATCAGGTATTTCGTACCCCTCCAACCATTAGGGATGATCCTAGATATTGAGTTTGACCCAAATTAGAGATTTTTCTAGGCGTAATACAATCATAAGAGGATTTGGTCGGAAGAGATTTGGAATCAATATTTGTATAGGGTTAGAGGTTAATCATTGAGACCATAGGAGTAATTTACTTTTGGATATCTCTTGGCCCAAAAACCACCATTGCCTTTGTAATTCTAGCATCCTTCTAGCATTAGTAGTCCCAGGGGCCTCACTCTTTCATAGTTAATTGCTTCCTGAATGTGTTTGTGTTGTGATGTGGTCCATTTGTTTATAGATTTGTCTTTTGTTAGTTTTTTTTTTTTTAACCGTACACTTGCAATTGTGACCCTTTGGTGCTTGCGCGAGAGGTTTATTACTTGATGACCCGTGCGCTTGTGGATCTCTGTACTATATAGTATGTTTCGCATTAACAGGCTTACAGCAGAATTTCACGATGAGAGAGAGCCAAAGGAATATTTCAGACCTAAAACGATGAAGTTGAAGTTCTCTCGGCATCATTAGAACAAGGACAAGGTAAACTTGGTGGCTTACGGGCAACTTACGGCTAATTTTACGATTGTAAGTAGATTTCAAAGAACCTTGCGGGTATGCTTATGCCCGTAAGAAGGATTCAAAGCCAATTCAGAGGACCTTGCGGGCAAGGCTTACGCCCGTAAGGATGCTTGTATGAACAATTCAGAGGAGCTTATAACCATATCATTAGCCCGTAAATTCAGTTGTAAGGAGCAATACGATGATGTTTACGTTCCAGCGCATACTATCATAATATAGGCCGTACCAAAAATAGAGGACCTTACGGACGCGACTTATAACCATAAGTTGTCCTGTAAGACTTGCGAATATCTTCTCCAGCTTTCTTACCGCCATGTCCTTACGCTTGTAAGTAGCCTGTAAGTAGACGAGTATAAATAGGCCTGATGAGGATTTTTAGGGTATCAAATTCTTTTCGTTTGGGCAATTCACAGTGGCAAAGTTAGGGAAGATAAGAGGCCAATCCCCAGCACCTAAGGAGCGATTTTAAGTTGGATTTGACTCAACATTCAAGGAAGATTGAAGATCGTAGCCATCAAGCTCACCCCGGCGGCGTGCATGGAAGCTTCCCAAGGGTTTCTTCGGAGATTCTTCATCAGCAAAATTGAAAAAGGGGTTTTGATGGATTTCATGTTTCTTCATATTATTTGTATATTGGATGATTGCCCTCCATTAATTTAGGGCTAATTTACATATGTTTGGGCATAGTTGAGCTAGCCTTTACTTCTTTGAGATTGGTTTTTGTATCTTTAATGCTTTGAATTGTTTTCTTAATTGGAATCATATCTATTTGAATCTAATTGTCTGTTTGAATGCTTGGTTGTGAACAAAACCAAAACCCTAGCTATCATGTTTGATGTACTACGTGACGAGTAGAAATACCCACCTAGCATAGACATGCCATGATTAGAGGGAATTGTCAGTAAGCCATAGGCTCCAATTTGGTGAAGAAGAAGGAGATCTAAATCATGGCCCAATCTTCATGGTGTAGGATCTAGGTTGAGGGATAACTAGCTGGAACAGCCGGGGACGGACGTGACCCGTACGTTGCGGAGAGATGGTCTGAAGCTTTGAGAACTCCGACTCGCTGTCCGAACAATCACAGAACCACAAACCAGAAGCTAATCCAGACAAAACGCATGGAAGCGTAGAGCACGAATTAAGAGAAAACCAAAACTTTCCTCTCATGAATTAGGGAGAACGCACAAGAACAATGGTAGTAAGAAAACTCTAATTTCCTGAATAATAATCAAAGTTCTATCTTTGAAAAGAGAAGGGACAAAACTGCTTATAGACGACTTAAACTTGGTGTATAAGAAAACTATCTTACTAAAATTGGGCTAGGGAATAAATTTAAAAATATAAAATGAAAATTTGCTAGGAAAACAATCTAAAAATAATAAAATAAAATTGGCTAAAAAAATCAATATAAATATGGGAATAGTTTCCGGTGGTACTGTAGCACATGAAGATGGTACGCGAATCTCTCCACTCCTAATCTTGGAATACTTGTTTTCTTGGTTGATTGGGATTTGATTTTTTTTCCTTCCAGAAATTGGGTTGGTTAGGAAAGAGAAATTTTGGGCTGATTTGTCATAAAAGGAAACCACATCTCCCTTTCTTTTCGTTGGACCAATGAAGATAAGCACATTTTTCTTCTTGTGGCGTAGCTCCAGAACTCTTGCTATCCTCTTGTTTGACTAAGTCACTAATTATGTCCTCACTTCCAGTACACCTAAGTACAATTTAGGTACAATAAATTGAAAACACCACCATATAATTATAAATCAAAAATAATCTTAAGTTAATGTTCACCTGATTTTGGATTTGTTTAGCACGTCTTCATGTAATTGGTCCTTGATATCCTTCCTTTTCTATACCAGCTAAAGTATTCCTATTCGTAGGTGGCCTGATCAAAAGTAGAACTAACACCATACTTGCCTGAAAGCTCGATCTTGTATACATTGTTATTGATTTTCTCAAGCACCCGGAATTGTCCATCACCTCGTGGTTGCAACTTGAACTTGCGCTGCGCCGGAAAACGCTCTTTATGTGAATGTATCCATACTAGGTCGCTCGGCTCAAATAACATCTTCTTTCTTCCATTTGTTCGCTCACTTCTCATATTAACTTGTTCCTGGAAGGGCAAAGGTAAAAGATCTATTGGGACGATAAGTTTAAAACCATGTACAATTTCAAATGGACAAAATTTAGTGGTCGAATGTATCATCCTGTTATATGTGAATTCGACATGTGGTAGACACTCCTCCCACATCGTTAAATTCTTCTTTAAAATTGTTCTTAATATCATGGATAGTGTGCAGTTCACAACATATGTTTTGCCCATCTATTTGGGGGTGACACATAGTGGAGAATAATAGCTTGGTTCCTAGCTTCCCCCACAAGTTTTTCCAAAAATAGCTCAAGAACATGGTATCACGATCTGAGACAATGATTCGTGGCACACCATGTAGTCGCACCACTTCCTTGAAAAATAGATCAGCAACATGTGAAGCATCATCGCTCTTATGACAGGGAATAAATTGAGCCATCTTGCCAAACCTATCGACTACCACAAATATAGATTCCCTTCCCCTCGTAGTCCGTGGTAATCGAAAGAACAAAATCCATAGAAATATCTTCCCACAGTACACTAGGAATAGGTAGGGGAATATATAATTCATGAGGGTATTAACGGGACTTAGCTTTGTGGCACGTCTCGCATCACTGCACATAGCACTCAACGTCACGCCTTATTTTTGGCCAAAAGAAGTGGTCGGTCAGCACATTTTCTGTCTTCTTGGCACCAAAGCGGCCCATCAAACCACCTCCATGAGCTTCCTGTTGAGTAATAGGCGAACAAAGCAATCTGGTATACACAATTTTTTAGCTCGAAACAAAAAACCATCATGCAAGTGAAACTTTTCCCAAACTTTTCTTGTACTAAATTTAGAGTAGGGTTCAACAAAGTATGAATCTATAGTATATAACTCTTTGATGCTCTCTAAACCCAAAATTTTAGCATCTAGTTGGGACATTAAAGCGTGGCGCCTAGACAATGCATCAGCTACAAGGTTATCCTTCCCTTTCTTGTACTTAACAAAGTAAGGAAAAGACTCGATAAACTCACTCTAGTTTGCATGTCTACGGTTTAGTTTCAGTTGACCCTTAAGATGCTTCAATGATTCATGGTCAGAATGTATCACAAATTTTTTTAGGCCATAAGTAATGTTGCCAAGTTTCCAAAGCCCTCACAAGTGCATACAGCTCCTTATCATAAATAGAATAATTGAGAGCTTGACCAATTAACTTCTCACTAAAATAAGCGATGGACCTATCTTCTTGCATAAGCACCCCACTAATACCTACACCACTTGCATCACATTCTATTTCAAAACTTTTACCATAGTTAGGAAGTGCTAGTAGTGGTGCGGATGTCAATTTGTCTTTCAATTTTTGAAATGCCTTTTCTTGTGCTTCCCCCGATTGGGATGGAACTTTTTTATTTGTCGATTCATTGATTGGGCTGCAATAGTGCTAAAATCCTTCACAAACCGATGGTAAAAGCCTGCAAGTCCTAGAAAGCTTCTAACTTGGCTCATGTTTTGGGGGGTTGCCCATTCACGTACCGCTTTGATCTTGTATTCATCTACCTCAAAACCCTGAGATGAAACCACAAAGCCAAGAAACACAATCCATGCATATGTGCTTCATTCCTCCTCAAAACACAAGGGTGGACCCCACCATGGAAAATAAATCATGGATTGAGCCTAGTTCTCAGCTCTCCTCCCCTCTTTTCTTTTTCTTCTTTTCATTTTTTTCTTTTTTAATCATCCCCTTGATTTTTTGTTTACCATATCCAGGATTTTCAATTTAAAATTTGGATTTTCACCAACAACCTTGATTTTTTTTTTTATTTCTTTATTTTTTTAATATCTCGGATTTTAAAATTTTGAATTATTTGATTCAGTGCACATATTATTTTATATATTATTTTTTAATCATTATCCAATCAAAATTTTTTACTTTAAACTCGAATTTAATTTATTTTTTTTTAAATTTTTTAAAATCCGAACATGGATAAGCCCTATTTCTTTTTTAATGTATAAACAAGGATCATTATCCATCAATTTTATTTAAACTCAAATTTAATTTTTATAATAGTAGATATAATGATTGGAATTCTATTCAAACTAAAACTCCCCTTTTATTCTATATAAACAAAAATCCCCCCCTCGTAGTTTCCTCACGCAATATAGTGAAGAGAGGAAGGTACGAATATCCTCAAACCATAGAGTTAGGTAAGAATCTAACTCTGTTGTCTATGTTTATTCTTCCCATGAATTTTATTCAATGTTTTTGTAGAGACTCAATTTTCTCCATTTTTTTTTTGCATGTATTTTGCAACACCACAAACCCTAGCTTCACTTTTTTATTGCATCTTGAACATCATATATTCCATTATTTTCCTTTCACATTGGACGCCATATCCTTTTTTCCTTATTTGTTTTATTGCTTTGTTTGTTCTTTTTCTTTCTTGGTGCATCTTGAATGCCATGCCTTTGCCTTTCTTATTATTTTTTTCTTTTTTTTTTCGTGAACTGCCCTTTATTTTTCTTATTTTATTATTATTATTTTTCTTTTCCTTCATTCGTGAATACTTTGCCCTTTTTCCATATTTTTTTATTTCCTTCCTTTTTTATATAAAAAGCATGCCCTTTTTCTTACTTCTTTATTTTATTATTATTATTATTTTTTCCTTTAGGTGCCTGAAAGCCATCTCCTTCATATATTTTTTATTATTATTTTTTTGGGCATCCAAACACCATATCCACCTTTCATGCATAGCATGCCGTCTTCAATTTTGCAACCAATTCTTTTTTTCATAATACAATAATTTGTTCATTTTTTATTTTTTTTATTTATATTTTTTATTATATATATTTTTATTGCTTTTCCAATGGGTCCCATCACCAAAGACAAGCTAATAGAGCTCTTTTCAAACTTATGATGATCAAGATCAAGCTCCAAATGGGATATCAATTCCGAGACATTATCCCATCAATTTCAAAAATTCAAGAAGACCAATCCAATATTTGGGAAGTGACTTCAACGAGTGGACCAATATACTAACCGCCTTCCGTGATATAGGTGAACTAACACCTACTTTTTCACAAGGGAAGGGCGCAACAGGTTATACTACTAAACCCATATGAATCCACTCCACCTGATCTCAATTTTGATACACTAGGCCATCGAGTAAACATTGATCCCCCAGCTGACCTATGGACTAGGAGGAACCTTTTTCATTACTATACTCCCTAACCACCAATGTACGAAACATTGGGTTCTTTAGTGATGAAGAGATCTTCTAAAACACTTAAAAGTTAGGCATTCTTTGTGTTATCACAATATCAACAGGACATATGGATTCGGATTCGTTTGTGACTCCCATTGGAGAGATTGGAGTTTCTCTATGTGACCTCAGGTGCATCAGAGGATTACCAATTATAGGAGAGTTCTATGAAGAGTGTGCCCCTCCAAACCACATGCTCTATTCCAAAGAGGTATATCCCTCTACTTTGAAAGACATTTTCAACATCTACCAGAGCATCAATGATGCTACTTCAACAAAAACATGCAAAGTTAGACATGTTTTAATGGGAAAAATGTTTTTCTTCAAGGATCAACAAGGGAAAATGAAACTTGTAGTAGACGATGATGCTCATCCTGTTACTCAAGCCTCAGAAGAGTGTAGGCTGGTTACCTTCCTATGCATATGGCTTTGTTGTTTTGTCATGCCTTGTAAAAGTTCTTTCATTTGTCTTTAAGTATTTGTAATGGCAGCTAAACTAGCCAAAGGGACAAGGCTATCTCTATCCCCAGTTGTGTTGGCGTGTATCTATACCAACCTAGATATCATTGCTTCACACTTTGTAAAGGGTCATCCAACACTTATGTTCCTTTCCCACGTTATTACTTTTATGATTGGATGGAATCCCACTATCCAGGAACCAACTCTCGTCTATCGACACCAAGTGACAGCCTAAGAAATATAGACGGATTACGAGAATTTCCCAGCATGGCCTTCATAACACATGTAGGAACAGGTACTTTTCAGTCGTAGAAGAGCTCAGAATATGTTAAGAAATGAAGGATGTCTCAAATGGCTCCCATTTGTTTGTAACGAATTCAAGAATGAAGGTTGGTATGAAGACTTTAAAGAACCCAGCAACAAAGGTATGCTCAACACAATTCAATCAGAGTACTTTATGGCCCTCCGTCAGAGTATACTTCCTCTACACTACAACAAGAATATCTTCGCCCAACAGTACAATCCACATAGGTTTGCTGGACAATTTGGTTACGACCAAGGGTTTCCAAAAGACATTCAAGTGTTGAAGGAACCTCAAGATATTGGCCTCTTGGTGGGTTATTGGCACCACTTTGCTCGAAGAAATTTAGGATCAAAGTTCTACATCTCATCTCGAGAGCGTGCAGAGTAGCGTTTATACTTATATGCATAGCAGTGGTCAACCCAATTACACCTAACCTTAACAACCATCTATGACTGTCTCAATGAACAAGACAATCCCTCTCAGAGAAAATTGGGTGTCTCTTCGTCGACGGAGTCAAGGCATTCATAGTACATCTTTATTGCTTTCTCTATTTTCCCTTTCTTCTTTTTTTTTGTATATTATTTATTTGCTTATTTATTTATTCCCTCTTTTTTTTAGTTCTTGATCCGAATAGGAGTGAGGAAGAACAAGTCAGCATCGCAAAACTCGAGTTTGGACCTACAAGTTAGCATTTATTTATTCATTTATTCTTTTATTTGTTTGATGATGATTTTTGTTTAAATAAAGTTCACTTCTCTATTTTAGGTTCTCATAAAGCTTCTTCTTCAAAGGCAATTCCAACTGCGCATGATTCCCTATACTCAGATTTTGCACATGATAATGATAACTACACACCCCTCCTTGATGTCAACCCTCCAGTGGAGAGCCCTCAAGTAGAAGCTATACCTTTTGTTCAATCCATTCCAGAAGATTCAACTCCAAAGGCTACTTTCGCCAATGATGATCCTCCTTCAAAAGGTTCTTTCAAACATAGGGAACATTGTGCCACAAGAAATACATCTATGAACTCATCTCATCCCCAATCTAGTGACAAAAATCATGTCTTACATGCTGTTTGGGTAAATAATTTCCTTGCCAAGGTGAAATCATCACAACCTCATGAACATGAATCCTTAAGAGAAGAAATCATTAAACTTCATGAAACTATGATGATGCTTGGGGTTAATATTTCGACCACAAGGGACAAGGTATTTGAAGTGCTTGACATCGCAAAGTTTGTTCTAGACATGAGGGATAATAAAGTGAATCCCCACATTGAAAAGGAGAATAAATTGATTGTGAGTGCAAGGGCATTGAAGAAAAAAAATCAGCCATCATGGTAGCAACTCAAAGTATCGATGGGGCTAAGATGAGGCTTGCACATACACAAAAGAAGCTACAAGAGTTGGAAGCCCAAAGAGAGAAGTTGAAAGCTCAAGAAGAAGAAGACATATACCTCATCAACTCAAGTTTGGACTTATTAAAGTCCATTGCTTCAATAGAAGAAGTAAAGAAATCCTTGGCTATTGTCTTAGAAAAAATTGAAGCACTCGGAGGGGGTGACGATTCACACTTATCATCATCACTTGAAGAACTTCTCGCCAACTTTGAGAGATTGAAATCACAACTTTAGTTTAACTGGTCTTCCTTTCTGATTTTTTTTCTCTTTTTGGTTTTAGACATTAGCTATTTTATATCTTTGTTAGCTTTAATCTAATAAATAGTATGAAATTCCATGTTGTTGTAGTCTTCTTCTTAGCAATAAATATTTTGGACTTTCTTTATGGATAACTCACTATCTTTTTTTTTTTTTGAATGAGGTCCTTGTATTTGTAAACGTTTTCAGCCAAATTTGGAATTACTTAATAAGCCGTTCATCAACTTGATAGCACCATGGGCGGACACGGAACTAGACAAACGTGGACTTTGAACTCAAAATTTTATGATAATCAAATGAGCTCAAAATCCAATCTCCACCGTTCATCTTAGAGATATGGACCCTAGAAACGATTGTAAAAATTTTCACCAAAAGGGAATATGAATTGGTATGGTGATTCTTGACTTGATGACGATGAAGTTGTGCAGGAATTTAGGCAGATTCTGCCTCTGAATTGCCGAATTTTTTATGATAGCCAAATGATCTTATAATTCAATTGTTACCATTCATATTGAAGATCAGAACACCTTGATTATGTTGAAAAAATTTCAGAAGGATTGAAGCTTTTTTGAACGTCGTCTGATCTTAAGCTAGAATTTGAATATGGTGTGATGACAATCATCAATGAATTTCATACATGATTTGCAATTTTATTCTAACAATTAGTGGACTTGAGGCTCAATCGTAACCATTCACATTAAACATTGAGCATAGAGAAATGAAATTCTGGATCATGACCCACATCCCTCCTCTACTCTCTTCTATATAAATCATGTAGACTTCAAATCAAATTTCAACCGTTCCGATTGAAGACTAAACATGTCTTTATGATCTGAAAGAAATTTCAGGACAATCAAAGATAATTTGGTCGCCCGATGAAGATCTTGATTGGAGCAACACCATCAAAGAAACTTCCAGCTTTCAACACTTTAACATACATAAGTTTCCTTTTTTTTTTTAATTGAAGATTCTTCCACCAACAACATGGGATCCTCCTTTCTTGGCATCCACATGCTTTCATGTAAAAGAATATGTCACAAACTATATAAGGCACAACTTTGTTGGTCCAAGGTTGCATTCCATCAAACTGCAGTCTTCTTTTAAAACTTCTTAAATCCATAGCTACCTAAACCGAATTTATGAATGCATGGTAGCTCGAATGTTTGATCAAGACCAAGTAGCTATGTATATCAAAACAACAATGTGAAAACCCCAAAGTCAGAGTCCAACCTCATGAAAGTCATGGTAGAGCCTCCATTGCTACCACCACCATTAGGTTGTAAATATGAGCTATTTAACTGCTTTGCTGATAGATCACCAAGCATGACAGATATTTGCATACCTAGTCCTCTGCTAGGCTTTTCCTTTGCCATTTTTTGGTTTGAATACATCGCTGCAACTACTTCCTCATTATGTGGCACTCGTGCGTGAAATGGGTGGCCGATTACCAACTTGTAGTGTTGATCATGTCAAGTTTCCAATTGTGAGCAACATTCTCCATCCTAGGGAAACATTGCATGGCAGGTTGTGGTGAAAAGCAAATGACTTGTCTTGTATAGTAGATGTCGAAGGTTCACTATTGCCATTACCTTCATGTATGTCTTCTATTGCACTGGGTTGCTGTCCGTCAGAAGCTACAGGGTGAAAGCAAGTATCACCATTTCTAGGATTTTCTTTAACTTCATCCGCCCTTCTTTTCAAGCTATAAGCACTTGACGAGCTTCTCAAGCATGCCTCGAGATTCGTGCTAGGGTTATGAACATCATTTTACTTGCCATGGTGAAGCAATCAGTCTTTTTCTTTGTTTATTTCTTTTTTTTAGGAAACATCTAAATGCCGACAAGTCAATTTGATGAAGAACTTCATCGACAAGCCGTGACAAGGGTTTCAATGAATGGCAAAAACATCGAATCCCGAGAATATTTTTTTCTTATGATCGAATGTTGTTTCTCGCTATTGATCTTCTCAATGTCTTGGGATAAAGATCGGGATCTAAAATCGGAGAAGAGAACCAGCGATGAGGCTTCTTGGGTTGTGCTAGTTTGGTGACTGCGGCATAAGACATAAATCGGAGAAGAGAACACGTAGAGGAGAGCATAATTGCATGCAATATATAAAGGGCATGCTTGCTTGCTTTGGGAAGAGTTACAGTGATCATGCATTAGGAATATAGCATACGGTTTGTAAAAAAAAACTCAGGAACAGGAGAGACTTATCAATGTTCATGCATGCATGGCTTTAGAATTAACTTGCATTTTTTTTATGCTTTCAAAAAAATCACTAGTGTAGAATGTATGTTTCTTCTATGGAGATTAATCTCAGTACCTTGTTGGCGAACTTTGGCAGATTAAACCCAAACCTCATCATCGGTAATTCTCCGGTGAACCTTCTCCTTCAATCTTCTTCTTCTTCTTTATTGAATGGCTATGGTGAGCTTGCACTTGGAGATGGAAAGAATAGCAGTTTGGCGGCCAGCCCAACTTCGACGGCAAGCTTGCACACCGCCCACAGTATTGATAATGATGATCTCATGAAAGCTTTGGAGGTTCTTACCGAAGGCCACACTAAGTTAGGAATGGTGTGAGGGCATTCTTTTAATGCAAATTGGCCTTCCGGAATGGCACAGAGGTTTTTTTCGAGGATCTAAAGTGGTTGTTCTAGTGTCAAAGAGAAAGATAGTTTTGGAGATCAAGAATAGAGAGCCGGAGAAAAAGTTAGAGATAAGAAAAAGAAAGAAGAATGCAAGAGCCCTCATGCCTCAATGTGCATGATAAAACACCTTCTCTCCCTGGGTCCGACCATGAAAGAAGATGGAGATGCATATGGATGGATGAACATGGGGTTATGGGATGAATATCAAGAAGAGAGAGTGAAGCATCCTTGCATTCGTGCTTTATTCTTCCTCATAACACAATGATCGACTCCCATCATGGAAAAGAAATCATGGATTTGAGCCTAGTTCTCAGCCCTCCTCCCCTTTTTTTTCTTCTTCTTTTCATTTTTTTCTTTTTGATTATCCCCTTGAATTTTTGTGTCCCATATCCGGGATTTTTCAATTTAAAAATTTTTAATTTTTCACCAACAACCTTGATTTACTTTTTTTTTCTTTATTTTTTTAATCTCTTGGATTTTAAAATTTTGAATTATTTGATCAGGTGCAAATCCTATTTTTATATTTTTTTAATTTTTATCATTATCCAATCAAAAATTTTTTTATTTGAAACTCGAAATTTAATTTAATTTTTTTAAAACTTTTTTGAAACCCGAACATCGATATAAGCCTTAATGTTTTTTTAATGTATAAACAAGGATCATTATCCATCAAATTTTATTTAAACTCAAATTTAATTTTTTATCCGAGTAGAGATAATTTTGTTTTGCTTGTCATCTGCCATTAAAGTTTGACTAAAATTATTATTAAATATCTCATTAAATATTATGTATATTATTAATTTTAATAAATATCATAATTTTTTTAAAAAAAATGTATGATTGATTTTAAGATTGGCTACACCACTTACAATGGCTTATAATGTTACAGAGGTTAATAAAAAATATTTAATTTGTATTGATTAAGAAGCATATCTTTACATAGATTAATTTTAATATTCTATTTTCACTAATTTTCTTGCATCACAGGCGATACTATAATAGCTAACATAGCAACTGAGATTCTTGGTGAAAAGTATGTGCATCCCAATGACCATGTCAACATAGCCCAATGTTCAAATGACACATTTCTAATTCGAGTATGTTTTTAAATTCAGGGAACCTTGGCATAGACTACGGTACTCCACTTGCCTTAACTAGCAATGCACAAATTCCCTGTAGAAGGTTTGTGAGAAGTACTTTAAGTAGCACAGTAAAATCACTACCGTTGAACTCTATTTCTACTAACTGTTCATTGCCTGTACAATCCATTTACTGTTGCACACCAACTTCTCCCTATCTCTCATCTTGTCTCTCTCTCTTCTTTTTGAGAAAACTAGAGATGTTCTATGGATGTTCCCAATTTACATATTCCATATATATATATATATATATATATATATATATATTCTCTATTCTTTATACTATTACTTCAAAGATTTAAATTTAGTGCAGATTTTATCACATTTAACTCAAATTAAAAAAAGTTACCTTCTCTCCCCAATGTGGCAAGGAGTTTAAAGCCTTTAATATTTAAATATTTGAATATTTTTTTAATTTATCTATCCTCTATAAGTTTATTAATGTTATTTTTTTTCAATTGATGTCCTACTCTGAACTAATTAATTGCCAATGTGTATTAACTTCTAAACACAAATGGAGTGGCATACAAATGGTTTTATTTTATAATCATAGCTTGTAAAGTTTTAAAAGTTTTTTTGTATATTTCATTTAATAATTTGAATAATAGAAATACATTAAATAATGTAAGTTTTTTATATTAAAAAAATATTCTGTAATTTCAATTTTTTATTGATGTAAGAATTTTTGTTTTTTGTTATTTTTTATTGCAGAAGAATGTATTACAATAATTAAGATTATGACTATCATTATTTTAATAAATCAATGATAATTTTATAAATATATATGATTAATCTTATAATTTAAATATCAAATGATATGTGTTTAGCAAATTTGGACTGCACTTGGGATGTGACGGGCTTAGACTTAAGAATTTTAAATGGGTTTCAATCTTAGCATTGTATTTTTCCTAGATACATTGATACCTTTCTGTACTGCTCTCATGATCTATTTGTTAAAAAAAATATTTATTTAAGACTCTGTATTAAAATTGTCTTAAAAAAATTACCAAACACACCAATTCTAAAAATGCATAATTAAACCACATACCAAAAAATAAGAGTGAATAGTACATTGGGTATAATTAGTGGTGGAACTAGAAGGAAAATAAAGGGGGTGTTGACTCAAAATATTAAAACTAAGTTTAGAAAATTGTACTTAAAAAAATTTAAAAAAATATATTAAAATTAGTTGCAGGGCATGTTCATTATCCTTTGGCAAATCCAATTTAGGGGAAAAAATAATAAAAGAGGGCTATAAAGCTACAGTCATAAATATTTTTTAGGAATGATGATTAAGTATAAAATCCAAAGGCCAAACGATAGATTTTTATAAATATTTTTCCTAAAAATATATATTATTTATATGTTATGCCCTAGTTTATAAACATTAACGGGGTCAAAAAATAAATTTTTACAATTTTTTTCCTAAAAACAGAATTATCATATTATATAAACTTTCAATAAATGAAGAAGCCAAATAATAGATTTTTGAGAAAAAAATTATATTATATAAACACATTTATAAAATATTATTGGGTGTTTGGATTGGGGGGTACTCCCAAGTCCCAACTATCGATTTCTCATATAGATATCTGTATAATATATACAATTGGATGGATATATATAAATATATATATATACTTGGCTAGGTCAAGGGGGTGCTGAAGCAACCCTTGACCCTCCTCCTTTCGTGCTTGGGTGTAATCCACCCAAGTATTCATATGGTTTCTTCTCAGCTTGATATTCATGTAAGCGTCTTAGCACAAGAATATAAGGTTAATTCTAAGCTTAACTAAACAGTAGCAACCCAGAAGAAATCTATCAAATCATACTCCCTGGTCTAACTTCACCTAAATTTTCATACAATATCTTAATGGCAAAAGACATACAAAACTAACTACAAACAATGATCTCTTTTTTACTCAATGAGGGGATTTATGAAAAACATGAGTTTACATATTAACTAAATTATATTTAACTATTTAAGAACAAGATAAATGTAGGAAAAAATTTCTTTGAGGATCTTATTTAAGAAAAATATATACTTCTAGTTAATTCAATGACTCGTACCGCCATAGAAAAAACTATTGTATTTAAAGTTACTAACACAGTAACACTCTCTTTTATCTTCTATAGCATTGATATTTTCAAAGCCATACATATTGCCACTTTTATCCACACCTTGAGTTCCATAGAAGGTTGCTGCTTTGCCCTCTCCTTCATCTGGACAATGACCACTACCCATTGGAGGGCTTTTGTTCATTTGCAAGATATGCCACAGTTCCACCAAAATGAATATCATATGCACTATCTGCCACACTAGTAAAAAGAAAACTTGGCCAATAACCTGTTGCATTTAATTCATTATAGTGACCAGATGCTCCATAATATAACACCAATTTCCAGAAGCAGAGTCCTGTGAGTAAATCAACTTCATAAAACTTTGTTACTAGCGTTAGTAAATGAAAAAAAAAAGGACATTAACCATTTTAATAACCTCAAGTTCTATCATTATTATATATACCATGTTAAATTAAAGATGATCTAATTTTCTCATGTTGAAATGAAAGGAAATTATTCTAATAGTTAAGACTAAGAAAAATAACAAGATGGGAACATATACTAAAAATACGTCATAAACATGGCCTAAAAAGTACATGGTTGTTGAGGAGGATATGATTGCAATATGTATGAATTCTATCAACAAGAAAATGATGAAAAGTGTACCTTATAAACTTTTATTGTTATATTATATTGTGGTCCACCATAAGTTGAAACTTGCTCAATAAAATTTTCAAGAACCATATTAGTCCTATTTGAAATCCATCTCTCTATTTGTCAAAAATAAATACTAAAAAGTATTTTTTTTACTACACATCCATATCATTTATAAATTATATTTATATGAGAGAAACATAAGTAAATATCACAAAACCTAATAGAAATATAATATTGCAAAAAAAAAAAAATTCTTATGTATGTCAGCATATTGGTTTTAGAGTTATGCACAAAAATTTGAGGTATGGTAAAGGTATATATAAAAAAAATTAAATATAAATTTACCGTCCACCCAGCTATAATCATATTTCTTTTTGAGCCACCATGTCCATTAATAATGCAAATGCATGCCGAGTTTAATTGGGTAACTTTAACTTTTGGAACCACATAAGTTGAAAAATTTTGCCTTAGCCAGCTCCATGATACATTTGACTTCCACCACTTGGAGCTATGTACATTGTCCACTGAAAAACAAGTAAAGTAAAAATAATAATTAGGAAAATAATTATATTTATAAATTTTATGCCCCTTGGGTCAAGTTCAAGATCCATCAACTTTTTTTTTAAAAGCCTATATATCAAAACTTGATGTTCTTGACTTGCCCATCCCTCTATTTAAAAAAAAACCTTAGAATATTATAAATGATATACATATGACGTAAATTACGAATTCAAAGAAAATTTTTATTTTTGAAAAATGTAATATAAAAAATTTCTATAAACAAGACAAGAAGAAGTCATTGGGATGCAAACAATATTATTGCAAAATCTTAAAATGAAACAAATTGAGAAATCCAACAAAAAAATACTCCTAAAATGATGCTTACCACTTTGTCCACATTTCTCAACATAAATAAATAAATATATAATTATAATTATAGTTTGCCCTTTATGATGTACGAGATCTTGAAATCATAAAAAATTTCAAGTCCAATAACTTACATGTGATATTGAATTATCAAGTTCATCTTCTTCTGTGAAGCAGAACTTTGTTTCTTAAACATCTCCTCCCACAGTAAACTTTGTTTTCATTGTAATTATTTTTCCCCACGGAAGTCCGATCTCAAGTTTGGCCTGATGAGCAGAGAAGAAGAAACCCACCGGGAAGAGTCTAGGACATTGTTAAATCAATTAACATTTTATAAACAAAAAGGACACAGTGGAGAAAACCAAACACAGAATAATGGCAATTAATTTATACCTCTACCTACTCAGTAGAAGCCTCAGGAGCCATTGTCTTGCTTTCTGTGGATCCTACGCTTTTAAGTTTATCTAAGTAGCTTCTTGGCAAAAGACCAACAGTCGCACGATAGGATTTCTCAAAACCCAAGGAAGCCATGCAAGATACAACCTCAAGTAACTGAAATATTTAAATAATTAGTTAAGCAAAACATACTACAATCAAACAGTCAATATCATGTAGTGCCTTATAGCATGAAAATAGTGAGAAAAAGGGAGTATAAAATATGTAGGAGCATATACATGCTAGAAGCATGCATTCGAAGATGCAACAAACTTGGCAAAGATGCATCTCCCTCTTCCAAGCATTGAACATACACGAAGATGCAACAAACTTGGCAAAGATGCATCTCCCTCTTCCAAGCTTTGAATAAACAATCGTAATAACTCAAATCAGAAGCAATCGAATAAGATTTAGCTACAAAATAGGAACTGCTAATTTGTCTCTCCCTTCCTGAAAAAGGAAAACATGACTTGTAGAAAGGCATTGAAAAGCAATTACTAAGAACAAAGCTCTTGATCAAAATAGATGTATACATCAGCTCATCATTTATTAGCTAATAGGAGAATTAATGGCAGCAGTCACCAAGCACTAATGTCCAAAATAAATAAGATGAACATTATTTAAGGTCATGAATATTTGAACCAATGTAAGATATGAACCTGCAAACATGGATATCAAACAGTTTCCTAGCATAAGCATAAACTATAGTGCGATGTACATATGTCACTATCTAGTGAAATTATGAAGCTGAGTGCAATAAATGATCATGACAATGCCATATAAAGGAATGCTTTGGCTCCTAGAAGGATTCCAAAGGTGCATACAGATCAAACTAAAAAGCATAACATGTAAAATAAACAATAATGAACAGTAACACAACCTAGAGATAGACCTGCTCCTCATAGACATTTCTTTCACGAATGCATGCATCTAATCCCATGATGAAAGTATCAACAAGGGACTCTATTTTGCTCCATCCAAATTCAATTATTTCACAACTTAGTTTTGTAACAGTCACAAACATCGACCCCTAATTGCTGCCCAACATATCAGCCTGCATCATGAACAATTTAATAAATAAGCCACAAACTAAACATATTCAGGTACAACAAGATTTCAAAACAAAATGAAGTAAAGGAGACAAGACATGGTAAAGAACAGAGGTTTCAAAAATAAATATTGCAGAAATAAGTACTACAAATTCCTCAAATGATCTTTAAAATTGTTCTACTAAGCACTAATTACACTACATGCTTCTTAATCTAATGGATGAAGTTGTCAAATGCTATATTGTGTGGGTAATTGTCCAAATCACAAAGAGAAATGACGATAGCAAGTGGATCGCATCAAGTACTAACTGTGAAATTGAGGAGCCAGAGGCTACCACCAAAGAATTGATATGGATGACTCTAGGCTATCTTTTCCAATCCTACCACGTTACGTACCCCATAATAAACATGGATGAATGGAAATAAGATGGGTGTTTGAAATAATAAGATGATTAACAAACAAAAAGATAATGTAGAATATTTCAGGGGTTTAACTATGACAAAAATAAAAAGAAAAAATAAATTGTGCCATCAGGCATGAAACTGCATATACGTATAACTATGTAGAGATATGTGTCATATACACTTCATGGGTGAGGCTAAAACCACAAGGAAGCATGTATTATATATTATTTAAAACTTCACCTAATAAGCCCCATGATCATCAGAGAAAAAAAATGCATGTTAACTTCCCTTAGTTACATCTACTAAGTAGCTTATGTGTAGCACAACTAGTAAGTGTACAAGATCCATGAGAAACGTGACTAAACAAGAGCATGTAAATTTGAACAAATGGTACATAGAGAAACAAGTCGGACTTAAGATATAAACTTCTTTCATAATCAACAGACCAAACTCCTATTGGATCCTCAACGCACATCAAGAACTAATAGAAACCATTCATATTATCCAAGACTACACACTAAATACTCAAACAAATTATTAGATAAAACTCAAATGTATTATCTAACACTTATTCAACCAAAAGGCTTAAGCTAATAAGATGAGAAACATTAGCTTATTTTTTCAAACTCATATTTACCAAATTAACTAATGTGGTATTATTAGCTACTCTAATGTGCCCCTTTCATGTGCACCAGTCCATTTTAACTAATCACATTGCAAGCAAACCAAACAAAGCTATTAACCAAATCTTGATACAATGTTAGATGCAACCCAAACACACTAGGTGGGTCAATGCACCATCCTATGTATTACAATAATTAATAGGATCACATGGGTTAATTTGGTAAATATAGATCTGAACATGTCCGGATCTCCTATAGATACACTATATTCTTAGTCATGCCACTCTTATGCATTAAATATTTTGAAAAACATAACTCGTGCATCTTGTCATAATATATTTCTATCAAATACTTTTAAAAGCTTAAACATTCTTAAAGATACATGACTTATGACTAAACTTCTTTAGACAACATTTAAAAAGGTACTGAGGTGAAAAGCACCACAATTGATATTGCAAACACAACATTAGTTTAACAATATGCCTAGTCATGATTCACATAAATATATCAAATCAAATGTTCAATACTTTATGCATATCAAACATCATTTAGATGACAGCTTCAGTAGTACCGAGACAAGGAAATAAATAGAAATACATGCACCTTGAATCGGGGTGTTGGTATGATGGTTGCAGGAATACATGCCCTTGAAAAAGTTTAAAAGCCTAGATACCAAAGCGGATGGCTGCAGCATACTAGTTCTTGCTTCCCACACCAAAAACTATAGCAGCATTCTCTTATTCATTAATTTTACCTTATTCATGTAACTCCAAGTAATAGTTTCTTTGTATGTCATCGCTCTGGTCTTATGCTTGTGCTCTTAATCCAGTTATTGCATCCAAATTCATAAAATTACAATTAAGTAACAATACTTAAATACATTGATCACCAAAGGTCTGTGTTTAGGATCCAACATGGATAACTAATATAATCCACAATTTCCTATCATCAGGATCATGAAGATTCAACAGTACTAAGTGAACTTCATTACATGAAAAAGGTAAGGGGATATTATTTGCCTAATGCCTTCTATTAACTAGTCTAATGCTTACATATAATCTGATAAATTACCAAAGATGTCATCAAAAAATTAAGTTAATGATATAACTATTAGTAGTAATGTATCAAACTAGTGGTTATGATTAAAAGGAATGGCGAGTCGGGTTCTTTGAGCTCTCTTTATAATACTAAAAATTGTGCTTCTAACCCAGATTTCAAGCACCCCATAAATGGAATGATAGAGCAAATACTAACTGAAAATTTGTGCTTCTAACTCAGATATGGACACTCATCTTTTGCATCAGTCCACTGTAGAAATTATCAGGAATTTATAATTCTTTTAGGAGTTTAGATAGCAATGACAAATTACCAAACCTATACATTGTACTGCACAAAAGCGACTCGTTGATTTATTCCAGTTCAATTTACCCTCAAGTCATTTTGAGCTAAAATTATTTCAATTATCAATTGTTTTCTAAAGCTTCAAAATTAGATACCTTATGCATGAATTTAGCTGAAGCTGACAGTCAAATATAATAATAAAGTAACCCTATCTTTATCATAAGAAGTTTCTATCAAGAAATCAAAATGATGCAGGAGTGTACCCGAGCGCATGTGGAATAAGCAAGCCTGCAGCAATTGTCCCCCATGCATGATTGTTATCCGGCTAATTCCACTTAAAAGGGTGTTAAACAACTCTTCACAGATCTTCAGCTTCCACCACAAACAAAGTATGCATGCCTCTACAGCATCCAAAAGCAAAGCTAGTGTTCTTCGCAGCAGATCCTTTGTCATCTTCACATCAAAATCAAGAGATAAAACGCTCTTAATCTAGACCAAGGCTGGTGCTTGGTAAGTAGACAGCTTTGCTTTGATCCTCACCTTCAGTTGTGCCCCTTGATCCCCCTAATACCCACTTTCGAATCTAGAAGCAGCATATAACAGCAATAACCTCAAGACATTCAGGCACCACATTGTATTCAAACAAACAAACAAACAAAAGCAGAAATCCAAACCTTCAGAAAACCCGGCAAAGATTTGAGCTGCTTCGTCACTGGCTTCCTAACCTGCTCCAAATGGCCAGTCATAACAGAACCGGACTGACCAACATTTGACCAAACAACCAGAAAGCAATCTCCTGCTTCTTCAAAGGTTCCACAGACTCGTCTTCAAGTGCCAAGACATCTTGCCTCACCCCTCCTCCAAAGCATATATGGATCATAACAAGTAATAAAGTGGTATCCCATGATGGGTAGAGTTGTTAAGCCACGAGGGACCCGGACTTCTAGTACTAATTGATTTTTCTAATCTCAAGTAAGTCAAAGGAAGGTTGGTAGAATGATTAACTAAACAAATAAAAAAAGGAAAAAAAGATGGAAGTAACCGATAGATCGGGATTGAGTTTTTCTAGCAACAAGAGAGCAATGTCTCGGGACAATCCCTATGTGCTTTAGTGCTCGACTTGCTTCTATTGTTTATCGAGGTTCATCCTAAGGTTCTTGTTGGTGCTTAAAAAGCAATGTCGCATCTATGCCTCTCAAATATGCCAAGTTTTTGCTATTATAACTGCAGGTCTCATACGCGTTGAGTTTTGCAACTACACAAGGCAATCACAACTACATTAATCAACACACATCTAGTTTTACAAAGTAACAACGCAAATCAAGCATGTCACGTTAAAGCGACACAAAAAAATTAACACAAGAACTCAATAAGACTAATAAATGCCTAAATGTATGTTTTTTTATACGTATATTTTTGGTCAATCGATGCCCTTTGTGTGGTTTAATTTGTTCCTTTTTATATTACATGCACGGAAGAAGAATAGGTGAGCCTAAGAACACATTCGAGAAAAGAAATCTACATCAAAAAAATGGCGTTTTTTTGGGTCCCGAGCACCATAAGCGATCTTGTAGTAAGCACTATACCACAGAGGGATGAAGAATTTGTGAAGCCTCGAGTTCTCCTTTCTGTCAACCTTGCCAACGCAAGGATGCTTGCAAGACCAGTGGAGATTGTTACACCGGTTACTATAGCAGAGATCAACTGTAGCAAGAGTATTGTAGTAGGGATTATTGTAGCTGCCATGTAGCACTTAATCATGAAATCTAGCAGAAATCCCGAGGCCCACGCGTGTAGCCATGCGCCCGCATGGCCATCCCGAGAAGTCTTTAAATCTCATTCTAGAGCATCATTGAAAGGGTCTTCTGCCACCCTTTCTCTACCATATTCTTCTAGCGCTTCAAGGGGCTGGAGGAAGCATATCTAAGGAGCAAAATCAAGGGAGAGAAGAAGGTTGCTATCAAGGAGTTCGTTGGCACTGATCCGCTAGATTCTTGTCACCACCTCTAGTCTACATCTAAGGGAGTTTGTTCATGAGCTTTTGATGATCTACCTTAAAGGAGACCGGGCATCCGGTGAACCTTGTGATGAACTTGCTTGTATGGATGTTGTGATTTACTTTTATGGCATTTGGTTTGGTTTGTGATTTTAGCTTCATGACCTTTGGGGTATCGAATTGCATGTTGCCTGATCATCGCTCTTGTACTAGACATACTTGGCTTAGAAGTGATTCATGTATGAATACACTGTACCCATTGGGTATTTCGTACCCCTCCAACCATTAGGAATGAACCTAGATATTGAGTTTGACCCTAATTAGTGATTTCCCTAGGTGTAATGCAATCATAAAAGGATTTGGTCGGAAGAGATTTCAAATCAATACTTGTATAGGATTAGGGGTTAATCACCGTGACCATTGGGGTAACCTATGTTTGGATATCTCTAGGCTAAAAAACACCATTGCCTTCATAATTCTAGCATCCTTCTAGCATTAGTATTCCCGAGGGGATATTCGCCCAGGGACCTCGCTCTTTCATTGTTAATTGCTTCCTTAATCTGTTTATGTGGTGTCCTGTGGTCCATTTGTTTATAGATTTCTCTTTTGTTAGTTTTCTTATTTTGTTTTAAAGCTATCTTTTTTAGAATAAACAGTGCAGTCTAGGGTGGAGTTACAATAGCTCTTGGGACCAAAGCGATCAGAGCACCTTACGAGTAAGGCTTACGGTCATAAGGATGTTCTTAAGAACAATCCAGACGAGCTTACAACCATATCATTCGCCTATAAAGGCAGTCGCATGGAGCAATACAATGACGTTTACGATCCAGCGCTTACGACCGTAAGCTAGGCCGTACCACAAATAAAGGACCTTACAGAAGCAACTTATGGCCGTAAGTTGTCCTGTATGACTCGCTAATATCTTCCCAAGCTCTCTTACTGCCACGTCCTTACCCCTATAAGTAGCCTGTAAGTAATCGGGTATAAATAGGCCTGATGAGGTTTTTTAGGGTATCAAATTCTTTTCCTTTAGGCAATTCTTGGAGGCAAAGTTAGGGAAGATAAGAGTCGAATCCCCAGCATCTAAGGAGCAATTTTCAGTTGGATTTGACTCAACATTCAAGGAAGATTGAAGATTGTAGCCGTCAAGCTCATCCCAGCGGCGTGCGTGGAAGCTTTTCAAGGGTATCTTCGCCGACTCTTCATCGGCAAAATTGAAAAGGGAGTTTTGATGGATTTCATGTTTCTTCCTATTGTTTGTATCTAGGATGATTTCCCTCCATTAATGGAGGGCTAATTTGTAGATGTTTGGGTGTAGTTAAACTCTAGCCTTTACTTCTTTGACATTGGTTGTTGGATCTTTAATGCTTTAAATTGTTTTCTTAATTGTAATCATATCTATTTGAATCTAACTATCTGTTTGAATCCTTGGTTGCTCACAAGATGAAAACCCTAGCTATCATGTTTGATATGCTATGTGACGAGTAGAAATACCCACCTAGCATAGACATGCCATGATTAGAGGGAATTGTAGTAAGCCATAGGCTCCAACTTGGTGAAGAAGAAGGAGATCTAAATGATGGCCCGATCTTCACGGCGTAGGATCTAGGTTGAGGGATAACTAGCTATGAACAGCCGGGGATGGATGTGACCCGTACGTTGCGGAGAGATGATCCGAAGGTTTGAGAACTCCGACCCGCTATTCGAACAATTGCAAAACCACAAATAAGAAACTAATCCATACAAAACGCCCGGAAGCGTAGAGCACGAATTAATAGAAAGCCGAAACTTTCCTCTCTTGAATCCTGGAGAACTCACAAGAACAATGGTAGGAAGACAACTCTTATTTCGTGAATAATAATCAAAGTTCTATCTTTCAAAAAGAGTAGGTGCAAGGCTATTTATAGCCGAGCTTTTAACCTCGGTATATAAGAAAAACTATCTTATTAAAATTGGCTAGGAAACAAATCAAAGAATAGAAAATGAAAATTTGCTAGAAAAACAATATAAATATGGGAATAGTATCCCGCTGTACTGTAGTACGTGAAGATGGTAGGTGAATCTCTCGCTCTTAATCTTGGAATACTTGATTTCCGGTTGATTGGGATTTGATTTTTTT
>NW_024086502.1:0-77899 GCF_009730915.1 Dioscorea cayenensis subsp. rotundata
ACATCTCCACGTTTATAAACTCCTCTCGTGTCTTGGTCCTTGAATTGAATAAAAACTCCCAACATTATGTCTTTATAGCCCATCTTTGCTTCCTTTTTACTCTTCAAGACATTCACAACCTATATGCATAAAAGAACACCAAATACACAATATGAGACATAAACCATAGTAAAAATGATGCTCAATGCATGTAAAACATATATTAAAATATGTCTACTCAAGCATTTATCAAACTCCTCCACACTTAAGTCTTTGCTTGTCGTCAAGCAAAATTAAACATTAAACTCATGGAAAGAAAAGAGAAGTGCTTGGCCTTAGGTTCACCAAAAAAGTACAAGAATAAAATTCTACAGTCATGGAGAGAATCAAACACTAGATAAAACAATCAATGCTCTAGCAAACAATCCAATCAAAAATGAATGTGATAAAATCCGAATGCATGTGTGTGTGAAAAACTCAACTCATTTCAACACTATGTCCACTACCAAATTCTTATTAACATGGGACTTATTTATAAACAGAAAGAATAGGTAGTAGCTTCACACAACCTCTAAGGTAGCCCTTTCCCAAGATGCCTCCCGAGTGGCTTTCACACTTTCGAGGTGGTAGCTCTTTCTACCAAGGATGGTAGCTTTCACACATCCCATGAGATAGTTCTTTGTCTCATTAGGGCATAACAAGTATCCGACTTATGAGAGTAGCTACATACATCATGGGTGGTAGCTCTTTCCACCACCTATGTACAAACAATTTCCAATTCTTTCAAATTTTTTTCGGATTTTTTAAATAAAAAACTAGCACACTAAAGTCCCAAAACATAATGAACTAGAGTCTTCATAGGTCTAATGAGCGAGAAAAAGTGCACAAATAACAATCGGGAGAAAAAAATATTCAATAAAATTGGATGAAAAACTATAGCATGATAAAAATCCATGTTTATAACCTCCAAAAAAACTAAGAATTAAACTCTTAACTCTAAGGTGAACCTTCATTGGCAACAAGAGCATGCTCATGAAAACACAAGTAAAAAGTCATGTATAAGGTGAACCCTCCCCCACACTTAAGATGTACATTGTCCTCAATGTACGCATGCAAAGCACAATAAAAAAATAATAAACAAATGGAAGCATAATGTGTGTGGGAATGCAATTAAAAATAGGACTCCCATGAACTCCTCATTCTTCGTTTGGTGAAGCCTAACTCATGGGTGTATGTGTTCATCGGGTTGTGAAGCTCACATGACCATGTAACAATATCATATGATCATGTCTATGACTAAAACACCATCAACATCACTCTCAAGGCCATCTGCACATAGACAAGGGGTTCAGCGAAGCTCAACAAAATAAAAAAGATGTACGAGTTCTTATAAGTAAACACATGAAGCTCCGTTCCTTGATAGATTCTACCTCCGTTCCCCTTTCCCCTCCGACGTGATAGATTCTACCTCCGTTCCTTGAGTTCTTTGCGGCCATAATAGAGTGAATGGTCTAAGGGATGAACCTCCAGCTGGGGGCCTAGTTGCGCGTGCAATAGGCTGAAGCGTTGAGGGGATCTTAGTATCTAGGGCTTAATTGTGGCTAGGGACCTTCCGCTGGACCAAAGGGTTAGGTCTATAATTAGGGAAGCGATTTATCACTTGGAATCCCTAGAGATCATTGCAACTTTTATTCGAGTCGAGGTTGAGAGGTTATTTAATCTCTCCTCCGGGACATGAATAGAGTTAGGCATAGTTGACCTTAGATTTGGGACTATGTATGTAAGGATTTCCACGACTCACCATTGCATTAATTAGGAAGCATAATAGAGAGTTCTTGCACTTGAAACGATTTTCCTAGGTGAATCATCATCCGAGTACCCCATCTTTATCGATTGCCTTGCCTCCTCCTTACTTTTGCTCTCTTACTTGTTGCTTTTAATTATTGAGAATTGAATCATTATCACACTAATCATTGTTGATACTCCACATAGCTAAGAATCGAATTAAGTGTCTTTACTCCCTACTCCCTATGGATTCGACCCCGCTCACCCGGGATTATTACTTCGACAAACCCGTGCACTTGCGGGATATACGCAAGGTGATCTTGTCACCATAGAACTTCTCATAAATTCCAACAAAAGCCTCTCTAAACCATAGCCACACTCCCCAAAAAATAGCCAAAGATAGGAAGAAGATCCCCAAATAAAACTCTCAAAGCGGTATTTATAGTGCTAAAATTGGGCATCCACACGGGCGTGTGGGATTTTCACACGCCGGTGTGGATTTCCAGTTGGATTTCCCTGCTACAATAATTTCCCAAAACACTCCCGAATTTATTTTTTTCATCGAGGCCGCATGATTGGGCACACATCCATGCTGTAGGTCATAACACATCTTCAATTAAACCACATTAACTAAGCTCCTGGAAATGTTACACAAGTTGGAACACATGAGTGTGATTGCCTTTGTGCCCCTCAATTTGTATATTCACTTGAGCATTTTGGAGGTTGGCACACACCCACATGTCTATTATCACAACTTGTGCCTTGACCCTTGTTCGCTACAAGAATTCAATCAACAATTGTATCCACGATCTACTTTTTGCTTCCTTTTCTTCCAAACTTGTCTCCACAACCCTAAATGCACAAAAAGAAGACAAATACACATAAATGAGCTATAAAATCTTATAAAAGTGATGCTCGATGTATGAAAGTATACTTCATAATACTTATACACAAGCACTTAACAATCTCCCCCTTGAGTGATGAAGCCCTTGAAATCTTCTCTAGCCCTTGAATTTACCTTCAAATATCTCTTCATTCTTGATTCATCTCATTTCCTAAATGGTGGCAAAAACCTCTCTTTTCCATCCCTATAAACTTGCTTTTATATCCCCTGGTCATAAGGATCATATGAGGACTGTACAGAGAGCGTATTATGCCCAAAATGTTGATAATTCGTGGCATACCAGGGTCCATAGGGCCTTCATGCGGCCCCGTATGGAGGCTGCATGAGTTAGGTAAATTTTCTGTCTTGAAAACCCGCAAGTGCTACAGTAAAATTTCTGCAATACTCCAGCTACAGTGACCTACTATAGTAAATATTCTACAATACTGCGGAAACCTGGTTTTTTCTCTTTTCACCCTAATCGTATCCTAGTGTTCTCTGTGGTTTCTTTGTGCCCTACAAAGCAAATAATACACGATTAAGCACAAAATGGGCATCAATTCTTAATAAAATACATGCTAAGAGTATAAAGTACGTATGATAAAACACATACATTTAGACACTTATCAAATATCGCCATACCTAAGCGTTTGCTTGTCCCCAAGCAAACAAACCATGAAAAGCAAAGAGGATGATAAGTGGCTACATGTATTACCTCAAGCTCAAATGAATACAAGAGTCTTATATGTCTGTACCGTGTGTGTGAATCTCCTATCTCACTTGCCCTGATCTAGTATAGCCTACTTACTTCAATCAAAATAGCTCTAGATGCTAATCACTCCATATGTAAAGAATATTGAGTCTTAAACTACTAAGGGGTTGTTTGGTTGTTTATAAGTGAAATCACATGTAAGTGAAATTACAGTGTAAATGAAAATATTATATTTTAACTTACATCATTGTTATTTGGTTTGTTGTAACTGAAAAATGCTGTATTTACTTTTTATTTGTTTGGTTTTATGTAACTTTAAAGTTATAGTTACAATGTAAATGGGATGGTGAGATTACCTTAATTATCTACTATCTATTATCTATTACTATTACTATTACTATTACTATTATTATTATTATTATTATTATTATTATTATTATTATTATTATAAATAAAAATTAATTTAAGTAAAATTACTTGAAAAATTTTATAATTATATTTTAAATACACTAACTCTATTAAATTTTTTATAATATTTTCAATAATAAAAATACTTTATGAAAAAATTATTTAATTATATAAATATTAAATTATAAAAATATAATATTTATTAATTTTATTACTTAAAAAAATTTATAATTAATTTTTAAAAACAATATAATATTTTCAATTAAAAAATATTTTTGTTGTAAAAATATTTAATTATATAAATATTAGTTTATAGAAATATTTAATATTTTTAAATTTTATTTCATAAAAATATTTTTTAATAATTAAATTTAAAGGCGATTCATTTTATTAAATATTTTTATAATTAAATATGACATGAATATAATGGTGAGTGGATACCACTTGCATTATTGCATTTCAACTTACAGCAAATTTTGCTGTAAGTTGAAATGCGACAAAAGTACAATAACCTGTAAAACAATATACATGTAAGACTCATTTTATAAGAAACCAAATAGTATTTTACATGTAAAACCAGTTACATTACAGCTACTTACAACTAGTTATAAGTAATCAAACAGCCCTTGAGTACTACTTCAATGAACAAGTAAGATCCTTCTAACTCTTGAACCTAAAACTAAATACTTTTCTTCGCAAAACATCAAGTAGGCAGTCAAAAAGATCAATAGGGTTTTTATTTTTATTTTTTATATTTTATTTTTTTGAGTCCGATTAACGTAGACTGCACAACAATCTTTATAGAGGATACACATGCTGGTTAGGCACAAGAGCCACCCATCTACTTGATTACAGATCTACATAAATGTATTCATGCTACACTAGTTGAGGAATACTGACATAAGACTCTTTCTTTTTCTCTTTTTTTTCACATTCACCCTAGATCACGTCTTTAAACTGCTCTGTATGCCACAATACTAGGACTAGCTCAACAAGACTTAGAAGTTCTTAAGAGTTCATTAAAGGATAGAACTTAGTATTCTAAGAACAAGTACTCAAAGTTCTGTGTTCAGCATACAAGAGAGTTAGAGTAGTCATGATGGCTATTCCCAGGGCATCAAGAAAAAATTCAATACACAAGACAATACGAGAAGTGAAACAGGATTCAATAGAGCACAAAAACATGTAACTCACATCAATCATTAATCCAAGCTAGAAGAATCTCACAAAATTAATAAAGCCGTTATTAATAACACTAGCATGTAAACAATGACCCTAATACATGAAATATACCCATCCCCATACCTAGTGTTGTACATTGCCTACAATGTACACTAATCATGAAGAACAAGGCAATATAAGCAATGAAAACAATAGACGATGGTGAAAACGAACTCCCCTGTTCTTCTTGTGCAAGTTGCAAAATGTGATAAGAACACAAGGTACGACGAGCTATATATGTTAGGTCCGGCTCCCATTGAGTGTGGAGAGGCTCACCAAACTCCCTTAATGCCCTGCAAGGCAATAAAGGGACATCATTATTCCATAGAAAAATTTTAAACACAAAGATTAAACACAAGGGAGTAGTTAAACACACATACTAGATAAAAGAAAATAGAGTTCTACACACAAGGTTGGTAGGGTAGAGCCCTTGCAAACTCTACAATACCAAACAAACACACAAGCAGAAAATGAAATAATACAATAAACTAAGGAAATAAAACAAGTGTCCATACTTAAAAGTGAAACTGATCATCACTAGCTGTTGTAGATGGCAGTTGTGTGGCGATACAAGACAGGGTGGTGTTATATGAAGATGATCCGTGAGAGGAAATGACAAACTGATTGAATCCTCTCTAAGCTGGCGTTGTCCTTCTAAAAGCCGGTAGAGCTTTCTTCTCAATGATCTATGGCCAGAATCTCACCTTCCATTCCTCTCAATCTGGTGTCGAAGTCTGGTGGCAATGTGGTACTAGGAATGGGAGTAGGTGTGCCCTCAAGCTTCTCGAGCCCTGTCCCTCGACTGGCTCGAGTGACTAGACCCTCCCTGATGGCTGAAGTTTTTGCACGAGTCCGAGCTATTTCACTTGCTTTCCACCAATCCTATCACTCATAGAGTGGGCTGGCCCTAGTGGTGTAACATCCCCACTACAATCATGCCCCTTGTGCACTAAAAGTAAACCCATACGCCAAATCAACCTAGTCATGTAGGGGCCTATAAAGATAGCTCCTAGTTTAGCATACTGCCCGTGATGAAGGAATGCCCTCAAAGCAATAAGGTATCCTAGATGAATGGGATGCAACTTGAGAATGCCAAACATAACATACAAGTCTGATTGTGTAACCATGCCAATACTATTGTTTCGGCCCCAAATAGAACGAACAAGAAGAGCATAAATATATCTATGCACCAGGCTCTTCAAGCAGGTAGCTTTCCGGGAATCTTCACTGTTGCAAACTGCTAGAGTGATCCAATAATGGCTCACATTCATGTGTCATGGGAAGTCTATTTGTAGTCCGCCAAATGCACCATGTAGATAAACTCATCATCATAGGTCCCCAAATACTTTACAAACTCCATATGATTCATCTCATGATATTTTTCCAAAAGGCTTGAAAGAGAATGGCTCTCGGTCTTCTAGCTCCCATATCCCTTTCATCTTAGTGTGCTTCAAAAAGTACTTAACACCTCCAAATTTAATTTTTCAATAGGAAGGGCATTAATCAAAAAAACAACTTGTCCCAACAATCATGTGAGATAAGGCCCTTCACTTTTTCATCCATCCCAAGTGTTCCCAAGATACCCCAATCAATATAACAGAATGTGCCAAATGGTTTTTGTCTTCAAAAATCTCGCATTTTTTTCTTGATGATGAGTATACTTTTTAATTGAGGCTTCTCGGGGTTGGCATTGTGTTTCTTGGACGTTTAGAAGCGAGCTTCTTGATGTCCGGCATCCCTACAGTAAAGATAAACCTAATCAAGATTCCAGGAATCCAAAACAACCCAAAATGTGGTGTAAAAGATGAAGAAAAAATTGGTAAAATGATGGATAGTGACTATACGGCCATATGGGCACAATTCATTTTGCAAGAGTTTCCCCATAAACATGAAAATAAAAAAAAAATTGTACATAAATTCAATGGAAACCTCAACCATGCTGATCACACCACAAAAGTTGAGCCAAATGCTTGAAAACATCCACAAATTAGCTCCAAGAAAGCAAGAAAAATGAAGAAAATAAAGCTAGGGCATCAAAGAGGTTACTGACGAAAGCTTGAGAGAACTTGAGTTAAACTCGAGGAACTCCTTGACTTAAACTCAAGGACAACCACTAGATCTAAGTCTCAATTAAGTGAGGAAGAGATTTAGGAGAAGAAATGAGAAGTTTTGGAAAATAAATAAGTGAAAAAGAAGAGAGAACAAATGATGAAGAAGAATGAAACAAAGATAGAGAAAAGGTGGTGAGAACTCAAGGGCTAGGGATGAGCCATGCGGCCTTCATGAGGGCGGCATGGGAGTCGTATGGCCTAAGTCTTTCTTTCGGGTTTGATTCAGGTGTCCTCCATGTGGGCAGCATGGAGGTTGTAAGCCCAAGTTATTTTCTTCTGTTTTTATCATTCCTCATCCAAATGATTAAATTTAGTCAAGAAATGATTTAGAACTCTTCCAAACACGAATGAAATGATTAAAAATTTGATCTAATGCATGAAATAACATCAAGAACATGTGTTTCTCAAGAAGATAATTAATTAAACCACAAGAAAGATGATGAGAAAAGTGCACAAGGCATGTGAGCATGTACTTATTGACATAAATAAAATACAAACAAAATAACTTTAAGAATTATAAAACTAACACCTAGAATATGAAAAATGAAAAGTAAACCATCGAATGCTTGGGTTGACTCCCAAGAAGCGCTTATTTAACGTCACGAGCCTGACGTACCTTGTCACTTACCTTATGGAGGTTCAAAGAGTTTGATGCTACCCCGGTCACCTTTAAAGTTTTGTTGTTGTTGAATTATAATTTTAATCTTTGTCGATTCACTTTAAAAGTACCTTTTTCGGGGTGGGTTACCTCTAATGCTCCATGTGGAAAAACTTGAGTGACCTTTTATGGACCCAACCAATGTGATTTGATCTTCCCCAGAAATAATTTCAACCTAGAATTGAATAGAAATACTTGGCCTCCTTCTTGAAATTGTTTAGGGTGCTTGATATCTCTATCGTGGTACGTCTTTAATCTTTCCTTGTAAAGTTTCAAATTCTCATATTTTGTGGAGCACCATTCATCTAGTTCATTCAGTTGGTGATTCCTCTTGGTACCTACAAGAGTAAAATCAAGATTTAGAAATTTAATAGCCCAATAAGCTTTGTGTTCAAGTTTAATAGGTAAGTAGCAAACTTTTCCATAGACTAGCCTATAAGGAGTGATTCCTATAGGAGTCTTGTATGCAGTTCTGTATACCTAGACAGTGTTATCCAAGTGCTCTACCCAATCTTTTCTATTTTGAGTAACCATTTTCTCCATAATTCATTTTAAATCTCTGTTGGACACTTCCACTTACCCACTAGTTTGCAGGTGATATAGTGTTGCCATTTTTAGGTAGACAATATAACGCTTCAAGATTTTTCCAAATTGAGAATAATTTCTTCACGAATTTTACCACCGCCATTGCATCACTTGTTGGTAAGGCTTAAGCTTCGACTTATTTAGATACATAGTCAACTGCCATGAGGATGAATTTGTACCCATGGTGGCTTGGGAAGGGTCCCATAAAATCAATCCCCCATACATCAAAGACTTCACAAGCTTGATTCCAACTCTGGGGCATCTCATGCCGACGAGAAATGTTGCCTACCCGTTGACACCTGTCACATGATTGTATGAATTTTTGGGTACCTTGAAATAGCGATAGCCAATAGTTACATGAATAAAGAATCTTTTTTGCCATTCGGTTTGCATTATAATGGCCTCTATTTAGTCCTGAATGATAGTGTTTCAAGATAATTAGAACCTCTTTCCGAGACATACATCTTTGAACAACCTTGTCGGAACAAACTCTAAATAAGTAAGGATATTCCTATATGTAGTGCTTGAGGTCCAAAAAGAATTTCTTCCATTATTAATGAGTGAACCATTTTGGGATCTGGTGAACTCAGCAAACCATAGTGGATCTTTCTCTTCCACTACCTGAATATTATACAAGTGCTCTTCAGGGAATGAGTCATTGATGTCTTTCTCTCTAAAAGCTTCCATTTTGTCAGGTAGCCTTTCTATTATAGAAATCTTTACCTTGTCTACCTCAATTCCTTTTTTTGAAATTTTATGACCTAGGACCATCCCTTCTTGGACCATGAAATAGCATTTCTCCCAACTTAGTACAAGATTAGTTTCTTCACATCGAATGAGGACTCATTCTAGATTATTGAGGCATAACTCGAATGAATCACCAAAGACAAAAATGTCATCCATAAACACTTCCATAAAGTCTTCGAACATGTCTTTAAAAATTGCCATCATGCATCTTTGAAAAATAGCAGGGCATTGCATAGCCCGAAAGGCATGTGGCGATAAGCAAATATGCCATATGGACATGTGAATTTGGTCTTCTCCTAGTCTTTTGATTCAATGGGGATTTGGAAGTAGCTAGAGAACCCATCCAAGAAATAATAATAAACATGCCCTGCTAGTCGTTCTAGCATCTGATTGATAGATGGCAAAGGGAAATAATCCTTTCGAGTAGCATCATTTAATTTTCTATAATCAATGCAAACATGCCATTCTACGATCGTTCGGGTAGGGATTAACTCATTCTTATCATTAGTGATCACGGACATCCCCCCTTTCATAGAAACCACTTGCACTGGACTTACCCAGTCACTGTCGGATATTGGATAAATAATTCCTGCATCAAGAAGTTTGATGACTTTAGCTCTTACCACTTTCTTCATATTTTGATTGAGCCTTCTTTGAGGCAAAGTTGTAGGTTTGTGATCATCCTCCATCAAAATTTTGTGAGTACAAAAGAATGGATTTATCCCCTTTACGTCATCTATTTTCCAAGCAATTGCTTTCTTGTGTTTTTTTAAAACATTCTCCAAGTCTTTCTTTTGCTCAATAGTTAGATTTGAAGCAATAATGACTGGATGTTGCATTCCTTTACCTAAGAAGGCATACTCGAGATGTTCAGGTAGTGTCTTCAACTCTAACTCGGGTGCTTCCTCTGTTGATGGCTTCAAGCCCTTGTCCCTCAGGCCATCATATTGTTCAAATTCTTTTTCTTCTGTGGAAACTGAACTCTCGTCTGAACTATCATCTATGATATACACATGTTGCATAGCATATTCCGCCCCTCATTCTTGATCTTCATTTGGTTCAAGCATCCAATACAAATGTGGTACTTGTTGTTTCTCAGTATTCAACGTGTGCAAGTCAATCGAGGTACTATCTTCTTCCTTTGATGGGATTTCTTCAAAATTCATGTAATTTGTGAACATTTCTCTCCAAGAGGTATCTTCACTGGCCATGCTCGAACAGCTTAAATGTGCAAAAAGAATTATCTTCAATGTATGACAAGTGTTGTTGAGGTGGCATCCACTCATGCTAAATGTCGGCCATGCTCATCTCACTTCCTTGTACAAGATTCAGATTTCCCATGATGCACCTATAACATGAACTACATACAAAAGAAAATTCATTAAAACCAAATAAAAAATAATGTAATATATGAGGAATATAGAAACGGAAATAATGAATACAAAATCAAATACATAAATAAACAAATAGCTAAAAGCAATAAGCTAAAAAGTTTCCTAGAATTCCTTAATGCTACTCGAGAATAATGCCAAAAACTTGATTGATTCCCCACAAATGTACGGGATCGCCAAGTAATACCTCATGTAAAAATGTGAGGATCATATTTCTCAGGGTTAAGGATCCACTATTACTCCTTTGCCGCTTACTATCTAGCCCAACATCTTAAGCAAGAGAATTTACTCTACTAGACGCAAGAAAATACATAAGATACGGCTATACAAATTAAAGAATTAAGCAAGAGATTACAAGAACAACAATGAAGTACAAAGGCCTATGGATGTGGATCCCTTGAGTGGTCATCACAATACAAGAATGAAGAACAAAAGATGCAAGGGATGATTTTTGACCGAGGGATCTCTAGATTAGATCAACCCCAATTTCTTGGTGATTGAACCCCTAATCCCATACAAATGTTGATCTAAATCTCTTCCTAACCAACACCCCTATGATTGCATTAAGAACAAGGAAATCCCAAGACAAGGGTACACTCAACTTAAGTTTACCATTGAAGATCGGAGGCCTACCGACATCCAATCTCTTAGCATGTCAGTACAAGAAACCCCTTTTAATTTATTCATGATCTAATACACGTGAGTAGGTCACATCGATGTATATAACTCAAGAAAGAACTACAGATCTCTCCATAAGTAATTCTTTGCATGAAGCACAATGAATTAACTCACAAATCAACCCAAGTATTATAATTAAGAGCCAAAAACTTGATTGCTTCCCCATAAGTGTATGAGATCGCCAAGTAATACCCTGAATGTGACACAGAGGCCATATTCCACGGGGCCAAGGAAGTATTATTACTCACTCTTTATATATTATCTAGCCTATAATTCTTAGTACGATGAACAAATAAAATAAAATAAACTGAGTAATCTATGGCCGGGCTACTCGGACACATAAATAAGTGAACAAGGAAGTGTCAAGCATGAGAAGGGGGTGTTCGGACAAGGAATCCGGCTAGGGTTGTCATTAAAGCTCCCTCTATGATCTCAATCTCCTTGATGGGATGAAGCTTGGAATGGTTTGCAATGGTAGCTTAGAACCTCACTTCAACTCCTTTTTCTTTGCTCCTCACCTACTTGGTGATGATGTGTGCTCATTTCCAATAAGGATCACCATAGAAGGATGGTAGAAGGCCTCAAGAATGTCTGCTAGCGGCGGCCCAAAAGGCCAAGAAGAAGTCCCCTTATTTGCCCTGGAAGAAGCTTTAAATACCCCCAAATTAGCAGCATACTAGTGTCCATACGGCCTTTATATGGCCCCATATGGAGGCCACATGAGTTAGGAAAAAATTTCTCTCCTGAAAAACCTATATATTCTACGTTAACTGTTGTAACAAAATTACTGTGGTTTCCAGCTACAGTGATTTGCTATAGTAAATTAGCTACAATACTACGAAACCTGGTTTCCTTCTTTTTTTGCCCTAATCATGCATTCGTGTTCTCCATGGGTTCTCTGTGATCTACAAACTAAATAACACATGATTAAGCACAAAACGGGAATCAAATTTTAATAAAATACATTCTAAGCATATAAAATACATATAATAAAATATATACATTTAGACACTTATCAAATATCTCCACACCTAAGAGTTTGCTTGTCCCCAAGCAAACAAATGATGAAAAACAAAGAGAATGATAAGTGGCTAAATGTACTATCTCTGGCTCAAATAAATACAAGAGTGTAAAGCAATGGATAATGATATAAAGATGTTGAGTTACAATCAAGAAGCACGAAAGAAAGAAAGAACCTGTCTCACATCTAATATGTTTATGTCGTGTGTGTGAATCTCCTATCTCTCTTTCCCTTATCCGGTCTAGCCTAGTGACTCCAACAGTATAGCTCTAGAGGCTAATCACTCCACATACAAAGAATACTAAGTCTTAAACTACTAAGTACTACTTCAATGAACAAGTAAGATCTTTCTAACTCTTGAACTTGAAAATAAATTCCTTTTTTTCTCAAAACATCAAGTAGGTAGTCAAAAAGATCAATAGGGTTTTCATTTTATTAATTTTATTAATTTTATTTATTTTATTTTATTCATATTATTTTATTTTATTTTCTCAAGTCCAACTAGCATAGACTGTAGAAAAATATTTCTAGGGGATGAACATGTTGGTTAGGCACAAGAGTCAACCAACTACTCGATTAGAGATCTACATAGATGCATTCATGCTTCATGACAACGCCCCTTGCGGTATCCCGCAAGTGCACAGGTTTGTCGAAGTAATAAAATCCCAGATGAGTGGGTATTATATCCACAAGGAGTAGGGAATAAAAACACTTAATTTGCTTCTTAACTAAGTGAAAGATAAATAGTGATTTGTGTGACAAGATATAAAGCAACTAAATTAAAAGAAACAAGAAAGAGAGCACAAGTAAGGCAATCGATATAAATGGGGTACCCGGATATTGTTCTGTGACAAGATCCCCTTGCGTATATCACGTAAGTGCACGGGTTTGTCGAAGTAATAATCCCGGGTGAGCGGGTATCGAATCCACAGGGAGTAAGGAGTAAAGGCACTTAATTCGATTCTTAGCTATGTGGAATATCAACAGTGATAAGTGTGACAATGATTCAATTTTCAACAATTAAAAGCAACAAGTAAGAGAGCAAAACGAAGGAGGAGGTAAGGCAATCGATAAAGATGGGGTATTCGGATGATGCTACACCTAGGATAATCGCTTCAAGTGCAAGAACTCTCTATTATGCTTCCTAATCAATGCAATGGTGAGTCGTGGAAATCCTTACATACATAGTCCCAAATCTAAGGTCAACTATGCCTAACTCTATTCATGTCCCGGAGGAGAGATTAAATAATCTCTCAACCTCGCACTCTAATAAAGTTGCAATGAGCTCTAGGGATTCCAGGTGATAAATCTCTTCCTAATTATAGACTTAACCCTTTGGTCTAGGCGGAAGGTCCCTAACCACAATTAAGCCCTAGATACTAAGATCCCCTCAACGCTTCACTCCATTGCACACGCAACTAAGCCCCAACGGAGATTCATCCCTTAGACCATTCACTCTATTATGGCCGCAAAGAACTCGAGGAACGGAGGTAGAATCTATCACGTCGGAGGGGAAAGGGGACACTCCTGTACCTCTCGACTCACCCTCTCAACCCTCTCCAACCTAGCTTTGTCTAACGCTCGTGGTGTGTCACTCATTCACAAGGTTACCAACAAGAACTCTCAACCCTAGTGTCACTCTAGGGGAAATGTTCATACAATCAAGCATTAAAGGTTGGAACTCACAATAAACATCAATTTATTGAAAGCATAATAAAGAAGTTCAAAGAAACAAATACATACTAGGGTTCACAATCACCTAAGTACCCACTAGGGGTTTAGCTCTCCATGGAGCTAAGTACAATCAAAGAAATTAAATGTAAAAGCAATGAATCCATAAAGAAACCCCCTCGATGGTCGTGTTGATGGTCTTGTGGAGAGTCCTCTACTCGTCGCAAGGGATTCTTTGTCCGGCCTAGGATACACATCGCCGGATCGATGCCGACGAAAGCACTCCCAATAACCTTCTTCCAAACGACGCGCGATGTCGGAGCCATAGAACCTCTCCAAAAACCTAGCCAATACCCCTCAGAACCCTAGCTGAAGCCCTCTCGCAAGTTGGGGAAAAGATGGAGAAAAGAATACTAAAATCATGGCTGAATCGGCTTTAAATAGGGCTGCAATTGGGCGACTCCACGGGCGTGGACGGTACACGCGCCCGTGTTGAATTTCCACACAGCCGTGGATCATTTCCACATGCCCGTGTGGATTCTCTGTTTCTCTGATTTCTCGGCCGGCTATGAACAGTGCTGCTACAGTACATGCTGCAATGTTGCTACAATTTTCGACCTGAATAACTTTCCAATTCCATATTTTCATCGGGGTAATGAAAATGGGCACACGTTTACATCGTGAATCACTTGCTTCTTCAATGATATATATGTTGGTGGGGTTCTTGTTCTTATGTGCATAAATTGGAATGCTCGAGTGTGACTTCCTTTGTGCCCCTCCAAATGGATGTGCTCACTCGAATGCGAGGAGGTTGGCACACACTCTAGCATCTCACAACTGACCTATGTCTTCGCGTTTGAACTTTAGCAAGATCTCCTCCAAAATAGGTGCATTATGATCCACATTGGCCTATTTCCTTCATACTCGGCCTCACAACCCTACCTGCATAAAAGTAACATAAAAACACACATATTAATGTAAAAACCTGAGAAAAGTAATGCTCAACTTTCGAGGTTGTAGCTCTTTCTACCCGAGTGGTAGCTTTCACTCATCCTATGAAATAGCTCTTTCTCTCATTAGGGCATAACTAGTATCCAACTTGTGAGAGCAGCTTCATACTTCATAGGTGGTAGCTCTTTCCACCCAACAAATACAAATAAACAATAAAAACTATTTTTGTTCCTTCTTTTTCATGAATTTAGCAAAAAGAAGTAAACCTAACTAGTCCCTTTAACATCGAACATGAGTTTCCAATAGAGTTCAGAGAGTGAGTAGTGCACTAAGTGTAAATCGGGCAAAAAATCCTAAACATTCAAGCTAGAACTAGAGCATGAAAACATTAAATGTTAACAATTCTCCTAGACTTAAGAACACAATCATTGTAACTAAGGTGAACCGCCATTGGCTATGTGAGCATATATCAATCAAAAATAATAGAAAAGATGTGCGCATTATGAAACTTCCCCCCACACTTAAGTTGTACATTGTCCTCAATGTACATATGCAAGCTCAGTCAAAATATATCATTCAAAAATAGATGTGGGAGAAGCAATCAAAATAATACTCCTCGACTCCCCAGATGTTGCGTTTGATGAAGCTAATTCATTGGGAGTAGTGTTCCAACGGGTTGTAAAGCTCACACGGCCAAGTGTCGAAGCATCTTGGCCGTGCCCATGACTAAGTCTCAATTCCCAAGATGACAAGACCATCTCCACGCATACACGAGGGGTTTAGTGAAGCTCAAGAAAAATAAAAATAACTCGAGTGTATTAAAGATGAAGCAATGAATACAACTCGGTAAATGCAACATAACATAAACTCAGAAGGAAAAATCCTTTCGGAGTAAACAAGTCTAAAAACAAGAAAATATAATAAAGTAAAATGCACGAAAGTAAAAGAAAAATCAAGTGTCGGAGTCACTCTCGGGCTCCTGTGATGTTGCTGCTGCTGATGTGGAAGCATATAGTGGGTCCTCCGGTGCTGGAGTAGAGGATGGAGGTGCTGGAGGAACTGACGGGGCTTGAAGAGTCCTCGGCTACAGGACAAATGATGAGGCAACGTCTCGCTCTAGGATCTGTTGTAATATGTCAAAACGTGCCATGAACTCTGTATACTGAGTGGCCTGCGTAGCCCAAATCTCGGCAATCTCTGCTCGAGCCTCAGCCACCTCTGTCCGTATCACTCCCAAGGCACTCTCGAGTCTCTCAAAATGATCATGAGCTCGAGATGGTGGAAATATACGCACGGGGGATGGTTCCTCTGTTGTTTGAGGTGTCTCGGTCTCCATCAGAGCTGGTTGGGGCTCGGGAGCGGGCTGAGATGCCCCAGCTTCATCTTCAAATGGTATGTTAAGCATATAAACACCATTTGAATATTTTCGGATCAACCCCATGAGCCTCATTGTCTCTAACCCAAGTGGAGCTGGTATTATCGCTTTCTTGGTTCCGCTGATTTTGTCTCGCAAACCCATCCCCACAATGAGTCTGGTAATATATGGACCCGAGAAGATGACACCCAATCGAGGATATTGTCCTTGATGCTTCAAATACTCCGTTAAAATGTGTCCCAGATGGACCGATTCATTCTGAACCATGGAGTACAAGTATATAAGCTCTTGCTTGTTGATGACTCCCGTGCTATCACCGCGACCATTCACTGACCTACTTATGATGGCGTGAAGATATCTGTAACTGGGTCGAGATAAACATGAGGCCTTAAACACTCCTGGTTTATAACGCCCCTTTCCACATAATAATAAATACGCCTCAATGGGAGATAAACCCGTCATGTCAATTGGGAGATTCTAATACTCCTCAGTTTCAGTATACTCTTCATCATATAGACCAAGTCTAGTGGAAAACTATGTGACACTCATACTGTGATGCTGCCCAAAAGCTCTAAACCGAATCGCGTCGACACTATCAAAATGAGCATAAGAGCGGTCGAACTCAAACGAAACAAGTACCTCCAAAGTGAGTGTGCGGATAGCAGGGTCATGAATATTCAGTAACTTGTGCCAATTATCGCCCAATAATAATTTCTCAACCTCATCAGCCATATCATCCGCTAGTTGCACCTTCCTAAGTAACCCAACATCTGGAATTCGCGTTTGACCAAACTTAAGCTTCTCTAACCGCTCAAACCGAGCTTGATGCGCAGGGAGTGTGAATTCCATAACTTCCGGCTCAGGGGCAGGCTTTCGAGGCCACTTAGCAACTCCTTTCTTTGATTTGGTAGCCATACCTGTATGTATTAGAAAAGGAAAATCAATCAGTTCCATTCAAGCTGCAAAAAAATAAGAACACACGGCCGTGCGGAAATTTCGCACGCCCGTGCGCTTCCACGGGGCGTGGAAACCGCACGGTCCTTGTAGCCAATCTCCATGCCATCTCTCTATCTCACTCCGATATCGTCTTAAAAACAAATCATAACCAGTTTAGCAAGAAAATGATGTGTTTTGACCATTTAAATTGCAGGTAATCAGTTAGATTCAAACGAAATCGAAAAAGAGAGGAAATCAAGGCTTACCGATGAGCTGCACTTAAACACCCTTACAATCCACACAATGCTCAATCAATCAGCTCGAAGACGACAGTAGCAGGGGACAAAAATGTCAGAAAAATACTCTTTGGGCAGCTTAGGTTTATTTAAGGGGAATGGTGTGACTCTTGTATTGGGAGAGCGGATGGTCCTTTAAATCCTGGAAATCCACACGGGCGTGCGGGAATCGTCCACGCCCGTGCGCCCTCAAATGAAGGGTTCACAGGGGTGGACGCACGCCCCTGTGGCCTTGCTGGATATCCGAGAAAGATGTATACACGCCCGTGCGGAAATTCTGCACGGGCGTGGACTTACACATGCCCAACTCACAGGGGTAGCCGCACGTCCTTGTGTTTTCTCGGGATGGAGGGAACACCCAGCAGAGTTTCGCACGGGCGTGCGGAAATTACCCACGCCCGTGTGTGTTTCACAAGGTCGCCCACAGGGGCGAGTCGACGCCCCTGTGTGCTCTCGGGAAAATCTGCCCAACTCTGCAGGTGTTTACACGCCCGTGCGGAAATTACCCACGGGCGTGCGCCAGTTGCATGGTCGTTCACCGGGGAAGCCACACGCCCCTGTGCCTTCTCTGGATGAGCTCGCAGTAAACACCCACGGGCGTGCAAAAATTCTACACGCCCGTGTGTTTTCTCTGGGTGACTTAGAAAAACCTGCAGGCTCTGTAGAAATATTCTGAACATGTTTACACACTCAGAACCTGCCCTATTATGCAAAATTTATCAGATGAAAACATGAAATAGAACTCAAATGACCAAACTTCGCCAATTCTTCACCAAGAATACGATGAATAATAAAAACCCACAATAAAATCGTAGCACAAGCACTTAAAAATCGAGACACCAACACTTAACAATTTATTCATGCAAACAAATTAAACTAAGAAGATAGGAAAACAGTAAACACTTGGGTTGCCTCCCAAGAAGCGCTTGTTTAACGTCACTAAGCTTGACGTTCCTTACCTTACCTCATGAAGGTTCATGGAGGAAAAATACTTCTCTATTGTCACTGCAAATTTCTCCGCCATGGTATGGTTTCAGCCTATGTCCATTCACCTTGAATGTGCCCTTCTCTGGATGACTAATCTCAATGGCTCCATGAGGTGAAACTTCGGTTACGGTATACGAACCAGACCACCTTGATTTAAGTTTCCCCTGGAATAAACATAGACGGGAGTTGAATAGTAGCACCTGGTCGCCGACTTTGAACTCTTTCGGGGTTTTAATATGCTTGTCATGCCACTTCCAAATCCTTTCCTTATATATCCTTGCAATCTCATATGCCTTCAGCCTCCATTCATCTAGCTCATTGAGATGTAATATTCGTTGCTCTCCAGATTTGGGCAAGTCGGAATTCATCACTTTAATTGCCCAATACGCTTTGTGCTCTAACTCCACCGGTAAATGGAAAGATTTTCCATACACTAGATTATAGGGAGTGGTCCCTATTGGTGTTTTGTATGCTATTCTATGAGCCCAGAGCATGTCGTCCAACCTTTCAAACCAATCTCGTTTACCTTGTTCCACTATTTTAGTTAAGATTCTCTTGAGCTCTCTGTTTGTAACCTCCACTTGCCCACTCGTTTGCGGATGGTAAGGTGTTGCAAGATGATGATGAACCCCATAACGCTTTAACACTTTCACCAATTTTGTGTTACAAAAATGTGTTCCCCGATCGCTAATGATAATTCTTGGAGTTCCGAAATGAGCAAATAACTTCTTAAGAAATTTCACCACAGTTCTTGCATCATTAGTTGGAAGAGCTTGGGCTTCCACCCACTTGGAAACATAGTCAACTGCTACCAAAATGTATTGATTGCCATTGGACTTTGGAAATGGTCCCATGAAAACAATTCCCCATACATCAAACACCTCACAAAATTGCATAGGATTTTGAGGCATCTCATCCCTTCGTGATAAGTTTCCAGCCCTTTGACAACTATCACATCATAAAAAGCAATTGATGAACGTCATGGAATAAAGTCGGCCAGTAGAACCCAGTAGCTAGAACCTTCTCTGCAGTTCGACTTGAAGCATAGTGCCCCCCCACTGGGCCTGAGTGACAATGCACAATGATGTTCCACCCTTCCTCCCTAGAAACACACCTTCGCACCACCTGATCTGCACAAATCACGGAGCAGTGCGGATCTTCCCAAAAAAATTCTTAAGGTCATCGAAAAAAATTTCTTCTTACATTGAAAGCTTAAGCCCACGCTTCAATACCTTTCCTGACAGATAGTTTGCAAAATCCGCAAACCATGGGGTATCTTCTGATTTTGATTCCTGTACCGCATACAGATGTTCTTCAGGGAAGAAATCATGAACTTCCTTGCTTGCCGGTTCTTGCCCCTCACAACCCTCTAATCTAGATAAATGATCGGCAACCACATTCTCTGTCCCCTTTTTATCTTTGATTTCCATATCGAATTCTTACAACAACAATATCCACCGAATCAATCTTGGCTTCGCATCTGCCTTGTTCATGAGATAGCGGAGTGCAGAATGATCTGTGAACATGGTGACATTAGATAGGATGAGATATGGTCTGAATTTATCAAAAGCATACACTACCACTAATAATTCCTTTTCAGTAGTGGTGTAATTCTCTTGTGCACTTGTGAGAGTCTTGCTAGCATAATAGATCAGTTGAAATTGCTTATTTCTTCTCTGACCCAAAACCGCTCCCACTGCATAATCCCTAGCATCACACATTACTTCGAATGGCTCATCCCACTTCGGTGTTGTTAGGATTGGTGCTTGCACTAACTTCTCTTTCAATACATTGAATGCATTCAGACAGTCGTTTCCGAAGTCAAAAGGGGTATCCTTCTCCAGAAGTTTGGTCAGCGGTTGGGAGATTTTCGAAAAGTCCTTAATAAATCTTCTATAAAAACCTGCATGACCCAAGAAACTGCGGATCCCTTTTACATTCATAGGTGGTGGAAGCTTGTCAATTATCTCAATCTTCGCCTTATCCACCTCCATACCTGCCTGAGAAATCTTATGTCCAAGGATAATGCCTTCTTGTACCATAAAATGACACTTCTCCCAGTTAAGGACGAGATTTGTCTCTTCACATCTCACTAATACTCTTTCCAAATTGTTTAAGCAAGCATCGAAAGAGTCCCCGAACACTGAAAAATCATCCATGAAAACTTCCATAATATCTTCGAGAAAGTCTTCAAAAATTGCCGTCATGCAGCGCTGAAATGTTGCAGGGGCGTTACACAACCCGAAAGGCATTCTTCTATAAGCAAAGGTACCATAAGGGCAAGTAAATGTGGTTTTCTCCTGATCTTCTGGGGCTATCTGATAAGTGCTTGAGTAGACATATTTTTATATATGTTTTACATGCATTGAGCATCATTTTTTTACTTGTGGTTTATGTCTCATATTGTGTATTTAGTGTTCTTTTTATGCATATAGGTTGTGAATGCCTTGAAGAGTAAAAAAAGGAAGCAAAGATAGGCTATAAAGACACAATGTTGGGAGTTCTTGTTCAATTCAAGGACCAAGACACGAGAGCGGTTCATAAGCGTGGAGATGTGTGCCAACTTCCAAGAAGATTCAAGTCAATTCACCATTTGGAAGGGCACAAAAGGCAGCCACATCTTCATATTCCTTCTCTTTGTGAAGATTGCAAGACCTCTCAAAGATACGTCGATGAAGAAAAAGTTTTTATAGCCTACCACATGGACGTGTGCCCGGACATGCGGCCTTAAGAGAAGAGTGTTCGGATCGCGTTTTGTGAAAAGTACTGTAGCAAATTTCACTGTAGCAGTACTGTAGCATAATTACTGTTCACGCGACCGCGTGGAAATTCCGCACGGGCGCGTGAGGGCACGTGACAGACGCGATCTAAGGCCTATAAATAGCCGTTTTGCCCTATTCTTTATCATCTTTTGTGCGGCTCTTGAGGGGTGAGACGGCTAGGGGTTTGGAGAGGAGGTCTTTGCGGCTTTGGGCGCTTCGTCACCAACTTTGATCGATTCCTCCTCCGTCATAGCATAAAGGAAGCCACCGGTGAACCTAGCTCGGAGTGGGTCCTTCAAGGCGTCGAAGCTCTCCATCAAGGCCATCGGTTCATATATAAGGGGGTTTATTTCTATGGTTTTTAATGTACTTTCATTCATTGATGGTGTGTTTTTGTATGTTGCTCCATGGAGGGCTAAAACCCTAGAGGGTATTTGGGCTTGTGAACCCTAGGATTCTCATCTTTTGTGGATTTGCTTTGTGTTTCTATTTAATCCGAGTTTGATTAAGTTTCATTCTTGATTGTTTAATGCTTGCTTGCCTTATTGATCTTATGGTTATTTGGTTTGCATGATTTGTTGCCTTGGTGGGAGAGAGACCTCCATTAGGGTTAGAACCTCAAGATTGAAGAGGGTTGAGAGGGTGAATCATGAGATAGTGAAGTATCCCCTTTCCCCTCCGATTGGTGTATTCTATCTCCATTCCCTAAGCTCTATGCAACCATATTTGGTGGGAGGCGTGAGATTGCTCGATTTCTCCGCCGGGACCTTGTAGGGGGTTAGGATCCTTCGCCGGGAATTAGGATTGGATCAATCTTTAGGAATTGGATACACAATTTGGAATCCCTAGAGTGCTTTGCGGTCATATGTGGTGTGAGGTATTGAGATTGAGCGATTTCTCCACCGGGACCTCGTAGGGGACTAGTATCGGTGTTCTAGAGATAGACCCGATTATGTTTGGATTTCCACGACTTAACTTACTCATCATAGAAACACTTTGCTTATCCGGTACCTAATACCTGAATCCTAGGGGGAGCAATGCCCGAATACCCCACTTTTACTGATTGAGATTCTTCTTCCATTTTAACCCTTGCATATTCGTCTCCGGTGTTCATCTCTTCGCACATTAGATCACCACACTATCCCATTATTATTAGGCTAGATAGCAGAGAAGAAGTTAGTACTAGTAGCCCTGTTCCCTGTGGATTCGACTACCCGACTCACCGGGTATTTATTACTTCGACACCCGTGCACTTGCGGTACACACACGCATATTCGGACGTGTGTCACTATCAGAATTTGAAAGTATCCTGACACGCCATCAAGGAAACAGCAGAAATGATGCCCCGCTAGTCGCTCCAACATTTGGTCAATGAATGGCAAAGGAAAGTGATCTTTCCGAGTGACATCATTTAGTCTTCTATAATCAATGCGAGACTACGCCAACCCAGATGACTTGTCCTCGTGGGGATTAACTCATTCTTTTTCATTCCTCACTCATTGTTATTCCTCTTTTTTCGGGACAACTTGGGTCGGACTCACCCACTTGCTGTCGGATATGGGGTAGATAATTCCCTGCATCCAAAAGTTTTTATTGCCTCGCCTTAACAACCTCCTTCATATTCGGGTTCAATCTTCACTGAGGTTGGATCACGAGTTTATAGTCATCCTCCATTAGGATCTTATGAGTGCAGAATGATGGATTTATACCCTTAATGCCGGAGATCTTCCATGCGATGGCTGATTTGTGCTTTTTCAACATGCTAACAAGCTTATCCTTTTGTTCCTCAGATAAGTTCGACGCCACGATTATGGGGAGTTTAGAGTCCTCCATTAGGAATGCATATTCCAAATGTGCTGGAAGAGTTTTAACCTCAAGTTCTGGTGGTTCGACAATTGATGGCCGCAAGCTACCCTCCTTCAATTTATCAATCTCCTCGAAATCATTCGACTCATGTTCATAGTTACTCTCTTCCTTTTCCACATGGAAATCTATTTCTTTACAATCTGCACTGGATATCAACGTGTCCATTCCACAGAATTCCAAATTTCAAATAGCAACTCCAACTGAAAAGAGTTCTTGCTTCTGATCTTGATAGGAAGAATCAAACCTAGCAATGATTCTTTCTACACTCTCCTCGAACTGGTCACTCATTGACACTGAAGTGGATTCCTCAAACTACTTTATCACATTATCTAATTCACAGCTTTGCCCTTGAATCCTGGCGATGTACCCTTCAACCGATTCTTCTAATGGCTGTTGAGTTGTACATTATCCATGGTAAGAATAACACGATATGTCATTCCATGCAACTGTTTGAACTTTCTGCTCTACGTGTTCAACCATTTTCATGATAGTGTTAAATGATTCAAACATGTTAATTATTTTCTGCAACAAAAAGAAATAAGGAAAAATTAGAGCAATGATAGGATAAGGAGATATGAGATAGAGAGTGTGGTGAAATAGCTAAGAAAACAAAGTGCAAAGTATCTCTAAACGCCTAGCTCCCCGGCAACGGTGCAAAAAACTTGACAAGATCCCCTTGCGTATATCCCGCAAGTGCACGGGTTTGTCGAAGTAATAATCCCGGGTGAGCGGGTATCGAATCCACAGGGAGTAAGGAGTAAAGACACTTAATTAGATTCTTAGCTATGTGGAATATCAACAGTGATAAGTGTGACAATGATTCAATTCTCAACAATTAAAAGCAACAAGTAAGAGAGCAAAAGTAAGGAGGAGGTAAGGCAATCAATAAAGATGGGGTACTCGTATGATGCTACACCTAGGATAATCGCTTCAAGTGCAAGAACTCTCTATTATGCTTCCTAATCAATGCAATGGTGAGTCATGGAAATCCTTACATACATAGTCCCAAATCTAAGGTCAACTATGCCTAACACTATTCATGTCCCGGAGGAGAGATTAGATAATCTCTCAACCTCGCACTCGAATAAAGTTGCAATGAGCTCTAGGGATTCCAGGTGATAAATCTCTTCCTAATTATAGACTTAACCCTTTGGTGCAGGCGGAAGGTCCCTAACCACAATTAAGCCCTGGATACTAAGATCCCCTCAACGCTTCACTACGTTGCACGCGCAACTAAGCCCCAGCGGAGATTCATCCCTTATACCATTCACTCTATTATGGCCGCAAAGAACTCGAGGAACGGAGGTAGAATCTATCACATCGGAGGGGAAAGGGGACACTCCTGTATCTCTCGACTCACCCTCTCAACCCTCTCCAACCTAGCTTTGTCTAACGCTCGTGGTGTGTCACTCACTCACAAGGTTACCAACAAGAACTCTTAACCCTAGTGTCACTCTAGGGGAAATGTTCATACAATCAAGTATTCAAGGTTGGAACTCACAATAAACATCAATTTATTGAAAGCATAATAAAGAAGTTCAAAGAAACGAATACATCCTAGGGTTCACAATCACCCAAGTACCCACTAAGGGTTTAGCTCTCCATGGAGCTAAGTACAATCAAAAAAATCAAATGTAAAAGCAATGAATCTATAAAGAAACTCCCTCGATGGTCGTGTCGATGGTATTGTGGAGAGTCCTCTACTCGTCGCAAGGGATTCTTTGTCCGGCCTAGGATACTCCTCGCCGGATCGATGCCGACGAAAGCTCTCCCAATAACCTTCTTCCAAACGATGCGCGATGTCGGAGCCGTAGAACCACTCCAAAAACCTAGCCAATACCCCTTAAAACACTAGCCAAAGCCCTCTCGCAAGTTGGGGAAAAGATGGAGAAAAGAATACCAAAATCGGGGCTTAATCGGCTTTAAATAGTGCTGGAATTGGGCGACTCCACGGGCGTGGACTTTACACGCCCGTGCGGAATTTCCACTAATTTCCACATGCCATGTGGATTCTCTGTTTCTCTGATTTCTCGGCCGGCTGTGAACATTGCTACTACAGTACATGCTACATTGCTCTGCTATAGTCTTTGACCTGAATAACTTCCCAATTCCATACTTTCATCAGGGTAACAGAAACGGGCACATGTTTGTGTCGTGAATCACTTGCTTCTTCAATGATATATATGTTGGTGGGGTTCTTGTTCTTATGTGCATAAGTCAGAATGCTCGAGTGTGACTGCCTTTGTGCCCCTCCAAATGGATGTGCTCACTCGAATGCGAGGAGGTTGGCACACACTCTAGCATCTCACACCTGACCTATGTCTTCGCGTTTGACCCTTAGCAAGATTTCCTCCAAAATATGTGCATTATGATCCACATTGGCCTATTTCCTTCATACTCGGCCTCACAACCCTACCTGCATAAAAGTAAGATAAAAACACACATATTAGTGTAAAAACCTGAGAAAAGTAATGCTCAACATAAGGAATGAACACTTCGCATTCATATCGCACAAGCACTTATCAAACTCCCCCATACTTAAGCTTTTGCTTGTCCTCAAGCAAACATTAAAACATTTTGTGCATCAATGAATAAATCACACCGGAGGGGAAAGGGGACGCTCCGCTACCTCTCGACTCACCCTCTCAACCCTCTCCAATATAGCTTTGTCTAACTCTCATGGTGTGTCACTCAGTCACAAGGTTTACCAACAAGAACTATCAACCCTAGTGTCACTCTAAGGGAGTATTCATACAATCAAGCATACAAGATTGGAACTCAAATAAAACATCAATTAATTGAAAGCATAATAAAGAGGTTCAATGAAAAGAATATATCCTAGGGTTCACAAATACCCAAGTGCCCACTAGGGGGTTTAGCTCTCCATGGAGCTAATTACAATCAATGAAATCAAATGTAAAAGCATACAATTCATAGAAAACCCCCTCGATAGTCATGGCAATAGTCTTGTGGAGAGTCCTCTACTCGTCCAGTTGTCCCTTTGTCCGGCCTAGGATACACCTCGCCGGATCGGTGTTGACGAAAACTCTCCCACTAACCTTCTTCCAAATGGAGTGCAATGTCAGAGCCATAGAACCTCTCCAAATCCCTAGCCAATACCTCTCAAAACCCTAGCAGCAACCCTCTCTCAAGTTGGGGAAAAGATGGAGAAAAGAATGCTGAAATTGGCGCTGAAATCGGCTTTTAAAGGGCTGGAATCGGGAATCCACACGCCCCTATGGACGCCCCTGTGGATTTTCTGCACGGGCGTGTGGAATTAACACACGCTCATGTGGATTCTCTGTTTTACTCATTCTTCGGCCGGCTGTGAACAGTACCTGTTACAGTGTTTTGCTACATTACTTACTACAGTACTCTGCTATTGTACCAGCCCAAAACACTCCCGAATCCATGCTTTCTTCAAGGTAACATAAATGGGCACACGTTTATGTCATAGATCGCTTTGCTTCTTCAATAACGGACATATTGGTGGAGATCTTGTTATACATGCACAAGCCGAAATGCTTGAATGTGACTGCCCTTGTACCCCTCCAAATCATTGTTCTGACTTGAATACAAGAAGGTTGGCACACATTCTCGCATCTTAAACCCGCCTTATGTCTTCGCGTTTGAACCTTCACAAGATTTCCTCCAAATTGGTGCATTTACGATCCACATTAGATTCTTTCTCTAATATTCTTCTTCATAACCCTATCTGCATGAAAGTAACATAAATACACACATATTAGCATTAAAACCCGATAAAAGTAATGCTCATCATAAGGAAAGAACACTTCGCATTCTTATCACACAAGCACTTATCACTTCACTAGCAGAGGAATATTGACATAGACTCCTTTTCTTTTTCTTTTTCTCTTTTTTTTTTTAAATCACACTCACCCTAGATAAGGTCTTTAGACTGCTCTACATGCCAGAATACTAGGACTGGCTCAATAAGACTTAGAAGTTCTTAAGAGTCCATTGAAGGATAGAACTTAGTATTCTAAGACCAAGCACTCAAAGTTGTGTGTTAAGCATATAAATTCCGTGCACAAGACAATACTAGAGTTGTTATCATGAATATAACAACTTACCACATCATAACTAATATGTGTAGCTATATTACCATCACCAACAATTAAACGACACGGTAGAGAAAATTCTAGACAGGATAGGAACCTTTCTTTCCCAAAACTTGAAGAATCCACAAATTAGCAAAATTAATATAAGAAAGCAAATCAACATAGCCTTCAAATTTACAAACTATATTTTTCATAGTGCAAGCCAAAATAAAAATTTGCACATGCTTGAGGTTGTTGGTTGTTAATGCACCTTTTGGTAGTATCTACAGAGATCCTGTAGTTTATACTGCTAAAATTTCTGTAATCTAAATACTATGTTTTGTGTCATAATCAAGTATGTTTATTAATTAGACTATGTTTCAGACACTTTCTCAAGAGCTCCTTGAACCTTTCCCATGTCTCGAATAGAGACTCCGGGTTCCCAATCGAACAAAGGGACGAGATCTCATTCCTAAGCTTTGCTCGATTTTTCCCGGGAGGAAAATAACGGGCTAGAAAAAGCTTCTACCATCTCCTCTCATGTAGTGATTGATGCTCTAGGTAATGAGTGTAGCCATCGCTCGCTCTCCCCTTCAAGGAAAAATGGGGACGGCTCTCAATTTGATGGCATCATCCAGTCACCCCATTTATCTTCGACGATATCGCACACCCTCGAGAAAGCTCTCTAAGTGACTGTTTGGATCCTCATCGGCCATACCGTTGAATTGTGCGATCACTGTAGCATATGGATGAATGCCGGCTTTAGCTCGAGTTCGAGTCAGAATCGGGGGACGCACAATACTCGATTGTGTCCCCAACACTGAAGGTCTGGCATAGTCGGATAGTGTTCGCTGTTGCTCATTCTGTTCTGCCATATTTTCATATTCCTCTCCTTCCAAATCAGCTGAATTATGTCTGTTCTTGCAGAGTTCTTTCCCTTTTTCTTCTAAGTGTATCGTTCAAGCTCGTGGGTCTCCCTTCAATCAATATTGATGGATTCCCTCGGGTCATAACCTCGGAGGTGCACCAAAAAGAAAGAAAAAAAGAAAAATCAGAACAATGATAGAATAGGAAGACGTGAAATAGAATGTGTGGTGAAATAGCTAAGAAAACAAAGTGCAAAGTATCTCTAAACGCCTAGCTCTCCGCAAGCGGCGCCAAAAACTTGACAAGGTCCCCTTCAGTATATCCCACAAGTGCACGGGTTTTGTCGAAGTAATAATCCCGGGTGAGCGGGTATCGAATCCACGGGGAGTAGGGAATAAAAAAATACTTAATTCGATTCTTAGCTATGTAAAAGATCAATGATAATGAGTGTGACAATGATTCAATTCTCAACAGTAAAAGCAACAATTAAGAGAGCAAAAGTATAGAAGGGGGTAAGACAATCGATTAAGATGGGGTACCCAGATAATGCTCCACTTAGGATAATTGTTTCAAGTGCAAGAACCCTCTATTATGCTTCCTAATCAATGAAATGGTGAGTCGTGGAAATCCTTAATTACATAGTCCCAAATCTAAGGTCCACTATACCTACCTAACTCTATACATGTCCCGGAGGAGAAATCGAACAATCTCAACACCTCGCACTCGCATAGAGTTGTAATGAGCTCTAGGGAATACCAAAATCGGGGCTAAATCGGCTTTAAATAGGGCTGGAATCGGGGAACTACACGGCCGTGGGTGCTCCACGCGCCCGTGCGGAATTTCCACACGGGCGTGGATAATTTCCACACGCCCGTGTGGATTCTTTGTTTCTCTGGTTTCTCGGGCGGCTGTGAGCAGTGCTGCTACAGTATATGCTACAATGTTGCTACAGTGCTCTACAGTACTTAGTACGATGTTGCTATAGTGCTCTGCTACAGCTTCGACCTGAATATCTTCGAAATTCCATACTTTCATCAGGGTAACGCAAACGGGCACACGTTCATGTCATGAATCACTTGCTTCTTCAATGATATACATGTTGGTGGAGCTCTTGTTCTTATATGCATAAGTCGGAATGCTCGAGTGTGACTGCCTTTGTGCCCCTCCAAATGGATGTGCTCACTCGAATCACGAGGAGGTTGGCACACACTCTAGCATCTCACACCGACCTATGTCTTCGCGTTTGAACCTTAGCAAGATCTCCTCCAAAAATAGGTGCATTATGATCCACATTGGCCTATTTCCTTCATACTCGGCCTCACAACCCTACTCGCATAAAAAGTAACATAAAAACACACATATTAATGTAAAAACCTGAGAAAAGTAATGCTCAACATAAGGAATGAACGCTTCGCATTCATATCGCACAAGCACTTATCAAACTCCCCCACACTTAAGCTTTTGCTTGTCCTCAAGCAAACATTAAAACATTCTGTGCATCAATGAAGAAAATATTGAAAGTGCTTGGCCTTAGGTTCACCAAGGTATACAAAGAAAGTATTCTACAAGTAAGGAAAATTTCAACACTACATACGAAAAAATCAATGCTCTAGCTAAAAACTTGAATAAAAAAGGGCAACAAACCCGAATTTCGTGTAAGTGTGTGAACTCACTCAAAACAACCCAAGTTATACTCCTCAAAGTTCTAGGTACAAGGGACTTATTTATCTACAAAAGTGATAAAAATTTTAAAAGATGGTAGTAGCTTCACACATCCTCTAAGGTAGCCCTTTCCAAAGCGGCCGCTAAGGTGGCTTTCACACTTTCGAGATGGTAGCTCTTTCTACCCGAGTGGTAGCTTTCACTCATCCTATGAGATAGCTCTTTCTCTCATTAGGGCATAACTAGTATCTGACTTGTGAGAGTAGCTTCATACTTCATAGGTGGTAGCTCTTTCCACCCAACAAACACAAATAAACAATAAAACTATTTTGTTCCTTCTTTTCATTTTCGAATTTATTTTTTATTTTATTTTATTATTTTTATTTTATTTTTTTTTATTTTTTTTTAGCAAAAGAAGTAAACATTAGCGGCCGGATACTAGTTTGCGACGTGATAGATTCTACCTCCGTTCCTTGAGTTCTTTGCGGCCATAATAGAGTGAATGGTCTAAGGGATGAACCTCCGCTGGGGCCTAGTTGCGCGTGCAATGGAGTGAAGCGTTGATGGGATCTTAGTATCTAGGGCTTAATTGTGGCGATGGACCTTCCGCCTGGACAAAAGGGTTAGGTCTATAATTAGGAAGCGATTTATTACTTGGAATCCCTAGAGCACATTGCAACTTTATTCGAGTGCGAGGTTGAGAGGTTATTTAATCTCTCCTCCGGGACATGAATAGAGTTAGCCATAGTTGACCTTAGATTTGGGACTATGTATGTAAGGATCTCCACGACTCACCATTGCATTAATCAGGAAGCATAATAGAGAGTTCTTGCACTTGAAATGATTTTTCCTAGGTGAAGCATCATCCGAGTACCCCATCTTTATCGATTGCCTTGCCTCCTCCTTACTTTTGCTCTCTTACTTGTTGCTTTTAATTGTTGAGAATTGAATCATTATCACACTTATCATTGTTGATACTCCACATAGCTAAGAATCGAATTAAGTGTATTTACTCCCTACTCCCTGTGGATTCTACCCAGCTCACCCGGGATTATTATTTCGACAAACCCGTACACTTGCGGGATATACGCAAGGGGACCTTGTCATGGCTTCTCTGGACATCCGAGAAAAATACCAAGTGTTATACACGCCCGTGCAGAAATTCCACACAGGCGTGGACATTCACAAGCCCAATTCACAAGGGTAACTGCATGCCCCTGTGTTTTCTCGGGATGGAGAGAACTCCTCTGCAGAGTTTCACACGGTTTTGTCGAAGTAATAATCCAGGGTGAGCGGGGTCAAATCCACAGGGAGTAGGGAGTAAAGACACTTGTATATCCCGCAAGTGCACGGGTTTGTCGAAGTAATAATCCCGGGTGAGCGAGTATCGAATCCACAGGGAGTAGGGAATAAAAACACTTAATTCTCTTCTTAGCTATGTGAAAGATCAGTAGTGATAATTATGCCAATGATTCAATTCTCAAAAGTAAAAGAAACAAGTAAGAGAGCACGAGTAAAGGAGGAGGTAAGGCAATCGATAAAGATGGGGTCCTCGGATAATGCTCCACCTAGGATAATTGTTTCAAGTGCAAGAACCCTCTATTATGCTTCTTAATCAATGAAATGGTGAGTCGTGGAAATCCTTAATTACATAGTCCCAAATCTAAGGTCAACTATGCCTAACTCTATACATGTCCCGGAGGAGAGATTAGATAACCTCTCAACCTCGCACTTGCATAGAGTTGCAATGAGCTCTAAGGATTCCAAGTGATAAATCTCTTCCTAATTATAGACCTAACCCTTTGGTCCAGGTGGAAGGTCCCTAACCACGATTAAGCCCTAGATACTAAGATCACCTCAACGCTTCACTCCGTTGCATGCGCAACTAAGCCCCAGTGGAGGTTCATCCCTTAGACCATTCACTCTATTGTGGCCGCAAAGAACTCGAGGAACGGAGGTAGAATCTATCATGTCGGAAGGGAAAGGGGACGCTCCCTGCACTCTCTCGACTCACCCTCTCAACTCTCTCCAACCCTAGCTTTGTCTAACACTCGTGGTGTGTCACTCACTCACAAGGTTACCAACGAGAACTCTCAACCCTAGTGTCACTCTAGGGGAAATGTTCATACAATCAAGCATTCAAGGTTGGAACTCACAATAAACATTAATTAATTGAAAGCATAATAAAGAGATTCAATGAAACAAATACATCGTAGGGTTCACAAATACCCAAGTACCCACTAGGGGTTTAGCTCTCCATGGAGCTAAGTACAATCAAAGAAATAGAATGTAAAAGCAATGAATCCATAGAAAACCCCCTCGATGGTCGTGTCGATGATCTTGTGGAGAGTCCTCTACTCGTCACAAGGGATCCTTTGTCCGGCCTAGGATACACCTCGTCGGATCGGTGCCGACGAAAATTCTCCCAATAACCTTCTTCCAAACGACGCGCGACGTCGGAGCCGTAGAACCTCTCCAAAACCCTAGCTAATACCCCTCAAAACCCTAGCCGAAGTCCTCTCGCAAGTTGGGGAAAAGATGGAGGAAAGAATACTAAAATCGGGGATGAATCGGCTTTAAATAGGGCTGGAATCGAGCGACTACACGGGCGTGGATACTTCACACGCCCATGTGGAATTTCCACACGGGCGTGGATAATTTCCACACGCCCGTGTGGATTCTCGAACTCCCTCGTTTTTCTCGGCGGTTGTGGCGGTCTTTGCTACATTACTACATTGTTGCTACATTACCCTGCCTGAATAGCTTCCCGATTCCATACTTTCATCGGGGTAACGCAAACGGGCACACGTTCACGTCGTGGATCACTTGCTTCTTCAATGATAGGCAAGTTGGTAGAGCTCTTGTTCTATGTGCATAAGTCCGAATGCTCGAGTGTGACTGCCTTTGTGCCCCTCAAATGGATGTGCCAACTAGAATACGAGGAGGTTGGCACACACTCTACATCTCACACTCGAGCCTATGTCTTCGTGTTTGAACCTTAGCAAGATTTCCTCCAAAAATCGATGCATTGTGCTCCACATTGGCTTCTTTTTCTTCATACTCGGCCTCACAACCCCTCGCTCGCATGAAAAGTAACATAAAAACACACATATTAGTGTAAAAACCCGAGAAAAGTAATGCTCAACATAAGGAATGAACGCTTCGCATTCATATCGCACAAGCACTTATCATCGGGATACGCAAATGTGACTACCTTCGTGCCCCTCCAAATCATTGTAATTTCTTGAATACATGGATGTTGGCACGCATTTTCGTATCTTTGAGCCCAACTTGTGTCTTTCCGTTTGTTCCTTCTAAGATTTTATCAAATAGTGCATTCACGAACTACTTTGGCTTCTTTCTTTCATATTTGGCTCAACAACCCTTCATGCACAAAAGTAACACAAATACACATGTATTAGCGCTAAATCCTAATAAAAGTAATGCTCATCGTAAGAAAAGAATACTTCATATTACTAATACACAAGCACTTATCAGGTTTTCTACATCTCACCAAAACCCAGTTAAGGTCAGTTAATTAAGGCACTAAACTTAACCAATATAGGCATAAGTATTGTGGACATGACAAACCTGACCAAGTTCATCACGTCTTAGGATGGCCATGCGGTACAACTCAATGAGTTTTCTGGTAAAAAAATTCAAAATTAGTGCTCATTATCAAATTGTCAGCAATACATGTATATCTCTTAGCTCTAAAAGCATCAAATTTGAAAAATTTTAAAATTTCTTCATGCAAGTAAACTTTAAGATGATTACGGGGAAAACAAAATTTTGAAATACTATTTAGATCTCCACTTCCAATGCACTTCAATTAATCTTGCTGTTGGTGCACCATTGTGTCCATATTACAAAACATAAGGTATTATATGGGCATTAACTATTCCTCACTAATAACTGAATCCAAAAATCCTAAGACTCAAGTATAAATAATATTTGATAACATGATCGATTCACATAACAATAATTAATCCTTTTTTGTTCTAAATTTCTAAATAAGTCTAATAGGTTGCTTAAGCCAATGAATCACAATAAATTAAAGCGAAATGGATCATAAACAAACCTTTAAAATTCTTGATATGAGCAATGAATCACAATGTGGATTTGTAGCAAATCGAATAGCACAAATTATAGGAAAAACAAATACACAGGCCATAACATTATAAAAATGTAATTACTATGGTAGAAAGGCATAAGAACGCAGTTTTGAAATGAACACCTAAGCATAAAAAAATTAAGTTGCCAAATGAAGCGTAGTCAACGATGTAAACAACTAGGTCGAATTATAACTTTGTTACAATTGAGCATACCTTTTTTAAGATCAGCAATGTCAAGAAGCTTGACAAGATCAACATGATTTTTCAACTTGTCTTACATATGTCTATCACCCCATACTAGAACTATTTCATTGTTTGCTTAAAAACATAGTCAAATTAGTGTCCACAGAACACAGTAAACATTAAAAGAATGAAAAGCAAGATGTCTGCTCATGGGTGAACCTCATAATTGCTAACAGGGACAGGATCATGCACAAGATTGCCAAAATGTCTCAAGCTTAGAATCAAGCGCGACCTTCACCTATTGAACCTTAATCTCCTTCTCCGCAGTCAATTTGTAGTTCCCATTAGTGTTGTTTATCATTTCCATCACATCCTCCTTCACCTGCACCAGTCAAACAATCAAAAACCCTATTAGCCCCCAAATCACAGCTTAGAAGGGCAAAGAAACCCATAATTTTGAGACATGCAACCTCGTTATTGATTTTGTTAAAGTCTTTTCTGAGATTCTCGAAGTTGATTGATCTGCCAAAACACCAACATCGAAATGAGAAGAGTTAACCACAGAGCTAAGAAGAGAGGAAGTGGGGGATGCATACATTGTCGCCATTCTTTGTCAAGGTTGATCATCTCATTGATAACCTCAACACTGGTGAAACGGTGGCGCTGCGACTCGTGGTTGCGCTTGGAATTGAAGCCTTTCTCGGTCCTAAAGACATTGATATTCAGCATCCCTTGCGTCATGGTCAATGAGGAAAATGCGCAAATGAGTCCGCCGACTTCTTTGAATGCTGATGCCGACCTCTTCTATTATTATTGTTAAAACATAGTATTTTAATAGAACTATGGGAGTATATGAGCAAAGATGAGGAAAAGAACAGTTAACCTCAAGGGTGTTGCCCGGCCGGGGTGATGGCCGGAAAGAAAGAGTCTCAGCTCTCGGAGAAGGCGGAGATGATGGCGCAGTTATGATGGAGAGGGTTGAGAGAGAGAAGGCAATCATCTCTGTTATGGATCACCTGAAATAAGAGTACGGATCGCCGGATCTCTTCACCATGGTGAAGCTCTCCTTGACCATCAATTTCTCCCACCACCTTCCTGAGATTAATGCCGTTCGATGAGTTGGTGGAGGAAATTAGGGTTTTGGTCTCATCATCGTCATCGTCTTCATTTTCGCAACTGTTAAGGGTGGAAGAAGAGGTTTGGTTGAAGAGATCGGTGTGAATCTCATCATCATTGGAGAACCAACCGCTATCGCCAGAGGAGGAGCTGGGTCGGGGATTAGGGTTAGGATTTCGGCAAGAGTCGATCTTGCGGCGAGGAAGGGGAAGGGAAAGGGAGTCATGGCACTTAGATCTCTGATATCTCCTCTCCTGTGGTCGCCGCTCAAGCAAACGAAGAAGGCCAGAAAAGCATCATGTATGAAATTTAATTTTTGTATGCGGTTAATTTAAACCGGTTTTAAAAATGGAATGATTTCTTTATTTTAATTATGGAGCCGGTTTTAAAAAACCATCTCTTCATGTCTGCCTCTAAAAAATTAAATTGACTTAGTGTAACTCTTCTCATTCAATGATTTATTACCCAACTGCTGTACTTCATGCACTAATTGGATCTTGATAAACAGTTGAGAAAAAACAAGGCACTTCTCAAAGCTATCTATGTAAATACTTTGAGTCTAATACTTACTATTAAATTTGCTTACATAGCTATTTAGACTCTAACCTTCTTACTTAGATTTATCTCTGAAGATAGTTAGTGTCCCGTACCTAAAGCTTAGATTTTTTTTTCACTGATGCTTAGATTTTAGTATTACTTGGTTGAATATACGTAAATAAATAATTATAGTTTGACAATTATTGTTCAGATTTCCTTACACTATTGATTAGATTGTGCTGCTCCCCTCTTATAATTTTCTATGTAGATTCTTAGCAATTTGCATTAACTGGTTCTCATGATATCATTTAGGGCAACTTTACCATTCAGGTTCCATTACATCATTCAGGCCTTCTCTATTTCACCTATTTAAATTCCGCATGATAACTGTAGATAGCCAAGTACTGCTCAGATTTCTTTAACTTGGACTTTTGTTTAAATTTCTTTACTACAACTTCCTCCACAAGTGCTTTCACTCTGTCACCGTGAATAAGCTTCCATGAGATGAAATTACAACTATATCAGGACCTTCATGTACTTTACACTAAAATAATATACTTCTCATTAATTGTCATATAGTTACTTGCATAGAAATAAAAGAAATATTTTACAAAAATTAGATTAAACATTGTAAAAAAGAGACCCATAAGTGAATAAATATAAATGTTAAATTATGCAATAAGAATGTGCTTGTTTGTCTCACCTGTCTTATGACATCAAAATGAGAATATTTACCCTGCAATAACATTTTTTATTATATAATTTTCATTAATAATTATAAGTAAAATGTATTAATCTATCTAGCTTTATTTAAAATTGGGCTCATGTTAATCCAAATTATTAAATTATAAGATTCTAATAATTTATGGCGGACCCAGGAATTTAATTCAACCCTGGCTTAAATAAAAATCAATGTTCTCATCTTCGTCACTATTTAATTTTCCGGCATTTTTAGCCCAACAATGGCTTCTCCTCAGCCCAACCACAACCAGTGGCAGAACCATAACTCATCCGTATTGGGGTTGAAGTCAAGTGCTATCATTGTAAAGGATGTTTAGAACAATTTCTCAAATTTTATTAAAACTTGAATTTTAGTAGTTTATTAAATAAGAAAATATTTTCATTGAAATTTTTTAAGATTGTCATACTACATTATTAATTTAATTTTTTTTCTTAATTATTAAAAAAATAATAAAGTTTAGAACAATTTTTATTTTTTTATAATTTTTAAAATTTCGGTGATTTTTTTTAAAAAAAACTTGTTTTTAATTACTAAAAATACTAAAAATTTAACATTACAACCTCTTGGACTTGAACCATGCTGGGCTCCTATCATCCTACTCCCACAAACCACTCAAACACATGCCCACTATATATTCATCAAATACAAATAAAATATTATAAAACATTAATATTCATATAAAAAAATCTTAGGCTTAACCCTTCTCGAATATTATTTTTTTAAAATTTTCTGACCCGCCTGCCAGGGCTGCCACCCATGTGGATCTAGGGATGGCAACGGGTAGGGTATGGGTAGAGTATGCCAAAACCCTTACCTTACCCGTAACCCCTACCCCATACCCGTACCCTTACCCGTACCCTTCAGGGTAAAAAAAAATCATACCCTTACCCTTACCCGCGAGTGCGGGTATACCCATGAGGTACCCAGCTACCCGTTGTTAACCATTGTTCAAATTATCGAATTAAATTTAAATAATAATAAAAATTAAATTAATTATACATTATATTACAATCTTTAAACACATGTCCATAAATTCAAAATTACAAGTTGATATATATTTGTTTATCTTAAATTATATAATCACATAAAAATGACATTTATTTAGGACTCAATGGTAACTCTACCTTTTGTTTTGTTCATGTTTAACTATTTTGGTTTTTGTTTTAAATTTTTTCATATATCTACTATTTATATTTTATATAGCTTCAAATTTTATAAATATCTAGTAAGGTTTTGAATATAAAAAACATTAAAAGTAATTCTCATAAGTTATATCCAATTGATTTTTTATTAGTATCTTATTTTTCAGGATGTTTTTATAATTTATAGAATAAATTATTATAACATTATTTTTTTATATTTGTTTATTTTTTTATATTTAATTATGATTCTTAATATATATCTAAAAATTCAATTTTTAATAATATTATCAAATATAAATATAGAAATTAAATAAAATTTAAAAATAATATATTAAGAGAAAATTTGAAGTATTATTTTCAAATTAATCACCAGTGAAAAATAGATATTGAGTAAATTGTGAGTAAATGTTTAGTTTAATAAAAAAATTATATATATATATATATATATATATATATATATATATATATATATATATATATATATATATATATATATATATATATATATATATATGAGAGAGTAAGGAATGCGAGTGCAGGGTTTTCACCTGCACCTCTTCAACCAGGTAAGGGTAAGGGTAAGGGATGCAGGGTGGGGATGAGGGCCCTCATCCCGACCTGCACCCGTCCATCAAAAACTAACAGGGTATCACCTTCACTTCCAGTCTCGGTCAAAGAGGGTAATACCCTCTTTGACCAGGGCATCTGCATCTGTATACCCGTCGGAGTAAGTGCTAAATCGCCATCTCTATGTGGATCCATCCTTGATTTATGGATAAAGATATAGAATTTTAATTATATTAGTTTTTCAGTTTTTGATTTTACATGATCTGATCTTTAAACATAGTTATTGTCGTAATTACTTGAAGACAGTCCTTGATTGCTGAAAAGGAAATCCCAAATTGAAGAAATTGCCTGCAATGAAACAATAATCAAGCACATCTTTTATTCTTACTAGCTTCTCTTATTTTAATAGCTTCAAATTATTTGTGGTCGTGAACAGGTTTTCTTTAAACGTTATGTGATTCAGTTCTATACGCATTAGACTATGAGTGGAATTCTGAAGAATATGATTATATACGCCCAAAGATTATCCAACTTGGTAAGCTTGTAGATGGTCCCAGCATGAATGTTCTTTAAATAAGTTCAAGGTGGTCTATCACAAAATTGTAGAAAAATATTAAATAAAAATAATAAGAACAAAATTTAATCAGAGAATTTCATTGAAACAGATGGCAAAATTAGTATTTGTTTAATAATATCATGACGAGATTATACACATCATATTTAATAACCCTTTTTTTGTTTGACACGAAATATTACATTATAAAACCTTAAATTAATGGGAAAACAGGGCATCCATGCAATAATATTATTTCTGTTTTTTCTAATTTTAATTTTATTGGGACTACTGCCATACAAATGCAGTTCATCAAGATCAAACATTGGAACCGGATAATTTACACAATATTTTTTAGTATGACATCTCCAATAAACAGAAACATGACAAACATTTTCACGCTGGTTGCTCTGACACCAACAAATCCTTCACGGGATCCAGCTTGAAAAAAAATGAATTATTTTTCAAGAACTGTACTAGGCCGCCCAAGTCCAAACATTTGGCCGGCTGCTCTTTGACTAAAACATTCGCGTCACCTCAAACCAAATGCAGCAGTACATTTTGTTTTACTTATCCTGCAGAACATTTTAAACAGGCAAGATATCTTAACAGGAAACAGCACCAAACTTTTTACATCACTCTTATATAGAGTCCTATGATAACTACGTGTTGGCTAGGGTGTATCATAACCAAACATGCTCAATAATAAGGGCCACGTTCTGCGGTCTGACATCACTCTGGCTGGTTGGTTTGGTTCATCTTCCCAGCTCAAGATGGTGGAAGTAAGTAAATTCGTTTCGTTCTCTTCTTTGTTGGTTTTCTTTCCATGTTTCTATACCCAAAACAAAAACGCTAATGGTCTGTATTTTGTTCAGCAAAAGGTGGTGCTCAAAATTTTGGCCATGAATGATGAGAAAACCAAACAGAAAGCCATGGAAGCTGTTGCAGATATCTATGGTATGCGTACATCAACATTTGTGTTCATATTTTTGAGTTTTGAGTTTCTTTGATTGTGAACTAACATGTGGATGTGTGTTCAATGAAACAGGGATAAACTCGATCGCAATTGATCTGAAAGAGCAGAAGATGACAATCATCGGAGAGATGGATACAGTTGCCATTGCTAAAAAGCTGAAGAAAATCGGGAAGATCGATATAGTAACAGTCGGACCTGCTAAAGAAGAGAAGAAAGACGAGAAGAAAGAAGAGAAGAAAGAGGAGAAAAAGGATGAAAAGAAAGTGGAAAAAAAGGATGAAAAGAAGGAAGAGAAAAAGTAGTGAAAGGTACAAGTATGGATGTTTTGCAAGATAAATCTTATATCATAGTTATATCTGTATACCTGTATGCGAAAAGACGTGAGGCAACTAGCATATTTGCAGCGGGCACGCATGCTCTGTGACTCATTGCATCTCAGCATGAAATAAATTTTAATCAATGATCAAGAAAGCCACAAGACTACGAATTGGAATTCTTTATTTCTGATTGGTGGCATCATGCCTGCAGTCAATAAAAGCATAATGACAGCATTATGATAGCTATAGTTGCCAGCCACATCATCTTGCATTTTTATGTTAGGTGTGAGAGCAGTTGAAAAGAATCAGCTATTTCTTAAGACTCTAGGCAGATCAGACAATACGACAACCATATTAGGACAGATCACCATAACATCATAGCACCTCAAAATGGCTGATCCAACTTAATCAATTAAAGCTATGACAAGTGCCAAGAACTAAGTCAGTAACAGATGCTGTTAAATAAAATTTATAAATAATCACCATGTCGACAGAGTTTTCCTTAAAGTCTCCCGCAAGATTTCACAATAGTAACCTCACAGGCACTGGAGTGGAAAATACTCTTCAAGCTGCTGAATCTGCCTTCAGGTCCATCATATGGTGATTTCACTTCTACTAGCAGCATCAAAATACAGTTCTTAATTTAATGAAAATGAAGATCAAATACTTGTCCTTCATAATGTAAATATGTAATCAATCAAGGATATTCCTCGTTCCGGGCCGAATCGATGAACACACCTAGACTGAAAGAACCTCTGTTGTAATGACATCATTGACACGCTATTTTTTTAGCTAGACTAAGGATGTTTTCCAGAAGAAAAGGCCTCGAGGTCTGAAACCTTTGGATGCCAAGTGATGAAGGGTGGGCTCTCTTTTAAGACCTTGAGAGCAGATTGGTACTCATAAGCCATGCCCTGCAAGTGGAAACAAATTTGTCACAACAGTTTACAAAAACAGAGTTGTTCAAAATTTTACAAGAACAGGCATCAGCAGTTTGTTGGCCCTATGTATAAAAGGCATCTTAAAAATCCAATAAAAAATATATTTACCATTGAACGTTATACTCTCTTTCCCCTCTCTCTCCCAATCTGGATGAAGAGAACAAAGTGAGGGGCACTTTGGTCCTTTTATAAATGTCTTTTAATGGACTTTCATTATAGGAGCACATAAGCAAACAATGATGATATGCAGCAGTATATAAGCATACATGGTTTTTTAAAGAGGTATAATAGCAATTACCCGGTTTTGTGACAAAATGCCCTTTTGTTAATTATATTATGGATATTAACTTTTTGCTTGACAAATATATATTGTGAATGCTCATGTTGGCAGTGTTGTTCACCTTTTCATAGATTATCAGATAAAATAATCACCTTCAGTTCACTATAAAGAATTTCTTCAGCTTGAGACCCAAAAGGCAATTTGTGCTTCAAACTCATGAATACTTCCAGCAACCTTCTCCTGGGATCAGAAAAAGAGGTAGGCACATACCAGTTTCAGTGCAGTAGTGCATTAATAAAACAATCTAGTCTCACAAGTCATTTCAAAACAAAAGAAAGATCTGCCCCTAAATTACCCCAAACCATAGATCAATCGTAAAAAGAAAATGGAAAGTTGACTTTTTGAAACAGTGGACGGAATGTATCTCCCATACTTGCATAGTGATGACTCCGTTGATCGGGACAATGCCCCTTTAGTAGATGTGCCTTGCTTCCTCCCTGTTGTTCCCAAGATAACCTCATGCAGACCAGATCTATTCCAACATATTGAATACCTACAAGTAGGGAAAAAAACATAGAGATTTTACTTTATGAGCTAGCATGCCTGCAATAAGTTGCAAAAAAATTCATTTATCAATGCATACTGCAGCGAAAAATGAGAACCATCAGCTACCCGCATGTTAAATTGGGATCGTCACCATGAGGTTGTTGGAATTCCTTCAAAGGGACAGAAGACCAATAGATACAAGGCTGTTGAACACAAATTTTCTCTCGTGAGCTAACAGTTTTTGGGGATATATCCTACTACTATTAAGCAAAGCAAACCACCTTGAGCACTTCAAAGGAGCTTGAAACTTTCTTGGGTAGAGTAGCCATTCGACTACAAAAAGCCTTTTCTAGATGTTCAAAGTAAAATTCTCTGCAAGCATCACAAGAAGAATTGCCCACCGTAATAGTAGATAGATAGACAGGTTGCACCAAGTGAGAAAGTAAAGCTCCTGAAGCAGACCAAACAAGAGTTCATTAACATCCAGCATGAATGTAAGAAATAATTTCATAACTTTCAAGGGGAAGAACAACAAGCAGGAATAAGTAAAAAATTGATTGAGTAATCAGCATGCATTTAATGTTAAACTTGATACATGAATTTGTACTGTCAACATTAGTCATAAATTATGTAAGATAACAGCTGCAGATTTAATAATAAATAACTCATTAAGAATACAATAAAGGGTTCAGGGTTCAGGGTTCAGAGAACATAAGTAAAGTCTGATCAAGTCATCACTCACATATAATACTTCCTTTGTTTCAAGACATGCACAAGGTGAGTGAGCACCTATAGAACAAGTATTACCTTCACTGAAAGTTTGAAAGGAAACTAAGTTTTACATTGCACTATTACATCTAAAAAATAATAACATTTTCATAAAACCTGCAATTAGTGCTCCTACTAAGAGCAATATAGATAACTCCACAAAAACCTCAAGCACTAAATCAGAGTGATATGACATGATCTAAGCATATAGTGGCCCTGAATATCCATGAGATTTTCTAAAAGAGACATGATTGGCAATGCCTCGGATAAAAAGACATTACACAGAGAGATCTTTGAGAACCAACCAAACCTTGAAGTCCAACAACAGTCCACCGTGTTATCTTATCAAAGCAACTCATTGACAAAGTTGTGTCACCGCGTCCAGGCTTCTTTTGGACCATCTGAACAAATTCAGGGCAGCCAATAACTGGAGTCACTGATGCATCTGTCCGTCCATCAGCTCAATGAAAAAAATATTTATTTAAAAAAATTCAATTAGAAAAATATGTTTCATGCAAATAAGTGTGCTTCCGCAAGCAATGCAGTGATATCATCAATTGCTTCTTTCCAAACTTTTTCATCTAGGTTAGAAAAAAAGACTCCCCCATTGTAGAACAAACAGTCCATTCAAGTGCCCATACAAAACAAAGTCAAAACTTGCACAATTGAGAAAAATATGACAGTGAACAAACCATTGAGTCTTTCGTTTTTCCCTGTAGATGATGAATCACCATCAATAGAACTCCGCATATGCAATGCTTGAGATAAAAGCCATAGAAAAAAACCCCACCTACAATGGAAACATCAAACAAAAGATTACCAACAAAAAGTGAAGCCAAAAAATAAAAATAAAAAATAAAAAAGGCAGCAGTATCCTAAAGAACAACAAAAACATCCATAGAAACTGCAAGACAAGGGCGTACATGGAATTTGGGTGACATATAAATGCAATCTCCAACCAGGGCTCATCACATACTTCCCTTGCTCAGCATCGAAAAGAAAAGCCATTTTCTGTTCGCCATTACGCTCTTTCTGATCAATCCACAGAATTTCTGAATAAAAGAACCTGCCCACCCAAAAAAAAAGAAAGAAAATCATAGAATAATCTGGTCTTTCATACAAAAAAGCACATAAAGATTTGAAAGGGGATAAAACAAACCTCAAGAGGGCTCGCCTTGCAATGATCTCGGCGTGAGAGTCATTGACAACATTCCCACGAGGGCTAAGAAGGGATCCACCGATGCATTTGGTCCCAGTGCCGAGAGCCACGACTTCGAGATCTGAGATGAAAATCGACAAGATTTAGGATTGATTTAGGGTACAGGGGCTGGACGGGCTTAGGTTCGACCATGAATGGGGGAGGAGAGGAGGAAAGCGGCGAGAACAGTCGTTTCCCGGCCCTGAGGTTTCCCCTTCTTGGGAAGCGCTTTGTAGCGCGAATGCACAGCTGAGGACACCGTTTCCCCCCATTGGTAGGGCGCCGATGAGGCCATCAAGCTGCTCGTCTTTGCCGCGGCGTTCTTCGAATAACAGATGCCCTCAATATAAGGATTTTCAAAATTCCCCAGTAGTAAGGGCAAGGCCGACAGTGATCTTTCCGTCATGTTGAGTACCCAACCAAAATGTTTTATATACATATGAGTAATGCTATATTGAGCGAATAAATCACACGAACTAGCCACACAACTGATGTAGCAGGTGACGTGGAAATTATTATTATTTTTTTATTTAAAAAAAAGAGAAACAAAAAACAAGGGCATCACGAAATTAGGGCAGCGTTTTGTAACTCTCGTGGGACTCTCTCTCTTTCTCTCCCCGCTGACCCGATCACGCTTTCCTCTCCATAATCGGCACGCCTCGCACGCCTCTCTCGTTTGGCTTCAAAGAGAAACTAGGGCACAGATCGGCCCTAGTTTGTGTCTCTCTCATGTAGGACTCTCTCGCGCTCTCTCTCTCTCTCTCTCTCTCTCTCGTGTGGCTCTGTGCTCCAGGCCGCCGCTTTCCTCCCCCACTCCCGGTCGTCGCCCCTCTCTCGTTTGGCTTTGAAGAGAAACTAGGGTACAGATCGGCCCTAGTTTGTGTCTCTCTCGTGTGGGACTCTCTCGCTCTATCTCTCTCTCTCTCGGTGGCTATGTGCTCCCGACCACGCTTCCCTCCCCCCTCCCGGGCGGCGCCCCTCTCTTGTTTGGCTTTGAAGAGAAACTTGGGCACAGATCGGCCCTAGTTTGTATCTCTCGCGTGTGGGACTCTCTCTCTCTCTCTCTCTCTCTCTCTCTCTCTCTCTCTCTCTTTCATGTGGCTGGTTCTCTGAATTTCTTGGCACAAAACCCTGGCTCGCCTTGAAATCAGGTATAGAGGCAATGATGGCCTAAAAATTTCTATCCTGCCCCCGTCTCTCTACAACGATGGCATAGTGGCTTGGATGGCCTAGTAGGCAACCGCCACTCTAGCTTATTGTTGTAGAGGGAGGGGGAAGGATGGGAGAACATCATTACTGTTGAATCTGAGCCTCTGTTTTAATTCTATTGGTTGATATTTTATCTATATTCAACATGAATCATTTTGTTGCATCATGTATTTCTTTCTGTCGATGTGGCTGGTTCGTGTGGTTGCTTCGCTCTATATAGCATTACTCTTACTCTTTAATAATGATGGTCATGATGATTTGCCCTATAAAAGAGTATAGAAATTGGGTGACGTGGCAACTTTAGTTGCAGCCCTTGATTCGTGTTTATCCATGCTAAAAAATAGAGGGGCAAGATCTGAGCCTTTTTCTTCTTATTAAACTGTTTGTTATTTTTTTGTTTTTGATATTTTTTGATATCTATCAATCTTGATGTAATCAGCAGATGGACACCAGAGAAGCTGTAAAAATTGAAGCCTTTGTGGCTTTCAAAGAGTACAGGTTATTGTTAGTGTTCATCTTGTAATACGAGTGCTCTTACTCCCTTTAAATTGATCCAAATGAGTACCATTTAATTTAATTTAATTTTATGTTTTTTTCTTTTGAATATTTCTGCAAGATTAGGATATGTCTCTACCATTCCTGAAGTGTTTGATGTAGACCCTCAACTTCTAACAAAAACTTAAGCAGAGAAAGTTAGCAAACATATTGAATAGTACCTTGATTCCATGGAAAAGGTAATTCTTGCATTTGGTTTATAGTAATTTTTCATATATATTGAACAGATTAGTCTTATAATGAATTGCTCATTTATTTGGGAGAAAAATGAATAGTTTTTTTATTCTGAAATTTGAAACTTAATTGAGTATATGACTTTTCTACGGTCGTTCTATCAATTGTATGCTACTTATCAATTGGTGTAAGAAGGCAGAGCAGGATAATATTGTTTTGAAGAAAAAACTACAGATTTTGATGCCCTAAACCTGCTGGAACAATTAGGGCTTCAGAAAATCCTTTCCTTTAATTTGTGTGTGGTTTTTATCTTGAAGCATGTTAATTTGTAGGTTTTCCACATTTTGAGTATGCTTTAGTTTTTAATTCAAGTTCAGATTTTGATGTTTTGTGAAAAAAAGCTGGCTAGTTTTCTTCTGTGCTTTCTCTCTCTAATATAATGACATATTATATGGTCCAGCATTGAAACTTAGGAATGAATTTCAGAACAATAAACTTATTTAATTCAATTTAGTAAAAGGATTTGGTGAATTTAAACTGTTGATTCAGCTGTTGCACAACTAGAGTTACGTGTTTTTTGGGTATTTTATTTCATAGTTATTATGTGTACCATTTGATTTCTATGCGAAAGTCGAACTCATATATCATAATATATATGATAAAGACTTGAATAGGATGTATGTTTACAGTTGCTTGTCCATATTATTTAAGAAAATAAAATTTTCAAACCTCTAATATTTTCCATCATAATACTGCAAAATGAGATTATTTTAGTTGGTTGGACGGTGTACCGTAATTATGTTTTTTTGGAACTTATTTGCCCATCTCTTTGTGATATTTAAAATGTCACATTAAACCAAAACTGGAGATAATTGGTTGGGGTTTCTTTCTATTGTAGTTGAGAAATCAACATCATCCTATAAAGCTCTTGCTTAGGATTTAATCAGTCACATGTAATGTCTTTGATTTGATGATGAATCTTTTTTCTTAATCGTTTTAGATTATTAACACATTGCTGCAGTTTTGAGTAATTTTCTTTAACAAACAAGAAGAAAAAAATGAGAAGAAAATAAATGTCTAACTAATCATACGTCACCTTTTAAAAGACAGCAATAAAATTTCATATCTTCATTGTTTGGATTTATTTGTTCAAATGTATCTAATCACCAGCTTTCTTTGTGGCTTTCTATTCTATGTCATACAACTTTCCAGAATTTGGTCAATGGTCTGGACTTTTGTGGTGCAAATATTATTTATTCAATTGACATTGTGACTTTAGTTGTTAAGTTCTTTAAAGAATTCCAATGATGTCTTTGTCCTTCTTGAATCATGCTATAATTTGGAAATTTACATCAGCACATCAGTTTAAGATTAGAGAATTTAAAACTACAAATATTACATCATGTAGCTTCTGCTCGCTCTTGAATGACAGGAAATTAACTTTTCATGGTGCATGGACTATAACTACAAAGTAAGCTAGGGATTCTTTGCACAAATTTATGATTTCTCTCTATCATCACATCTTTTGTAACTTGACATGAATCTTGGAAACCTAACAATTTATGTTTCTGCACAAACATGCTGCATTCTCCTTTGTTTTTGGCTTTTGAAGTGGCATGACTTAAATTGTAAGACAATTTGCAGGTTCAGTAATGCCCAGAAGTTGGACAAATTGGGCATGCGTGGAAGTGATACGTCTCAAATGTGGATGGTACCGTCTCATATGTGAGCTGGTTTTTGAAAATTGTTTGGGTTCTTTTAATTTCTTTTAATGTGGATGGTACCGTCTTAGATATGAACATGAAAATTGTATTTTAGGTGTTGTCAATTAATTTATGATGTGTTTGGGTTACATCATAAACTATTTATATTTTTAATTTTGTGTTTGGGTACCGTCTCAGATATGTGTTTGGGTTACATTAATGTCGATGGTACCGTCTCATCATTGTTAATATTTTGTTTTTAATTTTGTGTTATTTTTTGTTTGTTCATAATGTTCGATATATTCTTGATAAAACTCAGGTGCTCTTGTGTGTAAATGAGAAAGAAACAGGAGAGTGAATTGTCACTCGACAGTGAAAGGCTGCAGATATATTTCCAACGCTAAGGGGACTAAAGGAAGGCTACAGATATATTTTTCATATTCACAAATTTTCGTATTCCTCAATGGGACATGTTTATTATATTACTGCAAATTATTATGTTTATCTACAAAATCTAGAACACAAAATTCTTATAACATGAACACAAATTCTTATAACACAAACCATCTCTTCATCAAACATAAGGAATAAACACAAAAATCTTATAACATGAACACAAATTCTTATAACACAAACAAACCATCTCTTCATCAAATATAAGCAAACATAAAATTCTTATAACATGAACACCTGAACTTGAACTTATAACACAAATAAACCATCTCTTCATCAAACATAAGCAACAAACACAAAATTCTTATAACATGCACACAAATTCTTATAACACAAACAAACCATCTCTTCATCAAACATAAGCAACAAACACAAAAATCTTATAACATGAGCACAAATTTTTATAACACAAACAAATCATCTCTTCATCAAACATAAGCAACAAACACAAAAATCTCATAACATGAGCACAAATTCTTATAATACAAATCAACCATCTCTTCATCAACATGAACACAAAATTTCTGGTTTTCCTCCATGAGCATGAACATGAATACGAACACAAAAATTAACCCTTGCACTATATAATTAACTTGCACCACAATACGATTCCTTGAAAAATTAAAATGTATACATCAAAACTTCATATCACCAACAATCTTAATCACTAAGTATTTAATGCAAAAATAAATTTGTACATCTTGCAACTCACCTTAATCAGAGATCATTGCATTAGCTTGAAAAACCTAAAGAACTGTGATGCATGTCCAGATTGATCGATATAGAATTTGAATTCACCTAATAAAAGAGATTATAATCAAACAAATCATTATTTGAAATTAAATGATTCAAATTCGTAATTTGGACATTAAAGACAATTACAAGAGAATTACCACACTCTCTTCTGTGCAATGATCATCTTGTATAATTTTCTGAGCTAATGCATCTCCCTTTATTTGTGGCTTCTGCCAATAATAACATGGATGTTATACAATAAAAAAAAACATCGGAAAAAACTAAAGAAATAATGAATATGATACTACATAAAAATACCTTTTTCTTGTTTCTGAATATTATTTCTTCAACTTTTGACTTCTTCCTTTTTGATGGTGGACGAACCTTACTCCCCACCTTCAAAGGTGTGAGAAATTTTTGGTGTGGCACATTAGTCTCCTCCGACAACATAGGTGTAAACTTTTCCTTGCAAGTTGTGTTGTCCATCAACTTCTCAATTGCCTCATCCACATATTTCATCAAGAACATGTATTTGTCATTTGACTCTGCTCCAAGTTCTCGGCTTTTAGTAAAATGAGAACACAATTTATTGTATCTGCAGTTTCTCCTCATCGGTTTATGGGTCATCATAACAGATTTTGTACATATGTATGCATCGTTTGATGTCTTTCCTCCATCGTGGTAAAAATATACCTAGAAAGTATGTCTTTCACATTCTTCTCAATAAGCACCTTGCAAAATGTGCCTACAAATAATCCCCTTGAACACAAACAACTGACACGAGCATTTAATGTCAAATTCTTCCTCATTAGTGTAGACATTATATACCACTTGCTTTCTAAATACACCTACTTTCCCCTTGACAATGTCGGACACCTGAAATGAGCAGATTGCCCCATGTGAACCAGTGAGAAAAAGATTGCAATATATCATGCCTCACAACTCATCTTGAAAAAATTTAAAAATTTCATTTGTGTATGCTTCTTGTAGTTGCTTCTCAAAGTAGCAATCGGTGATCAATGGAAAACACGAGTTAAATGAAGCAAAATCAGCTTTGTTCTCCTTCTCAATATTGCTTTTCAAGGCATTATCATATTGCTCAACAAACTGCTTCAATGAAGTCGTCAAACCAACATAACCATCAAAAAATGTATTTACTCTTTCACTTCTTTGAGTGGTAGACATTCTAGCCCAAAATATGCCTTTAACATATATACAGGAGCTCAACAATCACGAATTTTGAATAGAGAATTCAGCTATTCATTTTTCTCAATGTTATAGTCAGGCGTTATCTTCAAATATGTGTCTTCAAACTCTTGAGAATCCATTGCTTCATATGTGATGTGTTTCAAAATCTTCTTGATTGCTTTGTATTCATTTAAACCTCCAAGCTTCTTGGAACCTTTTTCATGATATGCCAAAGGCAAAGGTGGTGATGTGAATTTGGAAAAACCAATCTAAGCGCATGCGAGAAAAAAATATTTTTCCAAACAACTTTCCTCATCCATGTCAATCAAATGGAAAAAAATTTTTTATGTTTCTTTTGTTGCATGTGAGAAAAATATTTTCCAAATGCCACGGCATCTCCAATGCCAAGCCTAAATGGCCTTGCTTTCACAATATAATTTCTACAATCTTTTTCAGTGTATGTTAAATTTTCATAACCCTCACTTTTCAAGCTGCTAGGGAATGAAAATTTTTTTGCTTAAACTTATCCCCGCTAGTCGTTTATTTCAAGCCTTCTTTTGACATATGCATCAATTTTTTTATTGCACTTATGGAAATGAGCTTTTTGTGGGCTAAGTGGATGATTATGCTCCAAATTAACACTAGAAATGGTAAATCGCCCATCATTTCCAACAATGACATTAATCTTTGCCGGACAATTTACTTTGGCGGATAATCTTGGGTTGAAGAAGTTTTTTGAAGTAGATATTCTTTTGCCACCTCTTGCACATGCTAGCATGTAATATTTCAATTTTCCATCATCATCTAATCTCGTTCTTTTTTTGTTGATGCCGAACCCTTCATGTCGTGCATATTGGACATACAACTTATAAACTTCTTCAAAATCAAGAATCATACCAGCCCCCCGCATAATATTTTCAACTAAATCCAAATCTACCGATTTTTTCTTTGGCATGTATTTCATAACTTGAACATCCAACTTCTACATTATTTTTTCCTTGCTCATTACACCCCAAGTACCACTTCTTCCATGTTCTTGCTTTAGGTATATGTCTAAAAACAAATTAGACAAATACTTAGAAAACATGAAGCAAAAGCAATCGGGTTTATAATCATAAATAACTCCAAAAAAATCATTATCCGGATGATGCCTAAATAACTAGAAAAAAATAATTTATATACATTGCCAACAAACAAAAAAATAATCCATATAATGCCTAAATAACTCCATGAAATTTTTTTGGTTTATAATCATAAAGAGAAACCCATCATAAACAAATAAAAAAATCTTTTAAAAAAACCACAAAAATAAAAACCACAAAAAAACCACAAAAAAATGTCAACATGAGACATCTATGTATGTATTTTAGAGGTATGTACACAAAATCAATTAATCCATTCATAACTATGGTCCAATGGAGTGGATTATTTAGCCACAAGAATCAGTTATAAGTAACACAACCCAAACCATTATTAATTAAATGATTAAACTATTAAATCATTCATGTAGTATGTATATAATGCTTTTTAAACACATTCCAAAGAAACAAAGAATTGGTTTTTCCCAAAGCGTTTGTGCTCCCATAACAAGGCCAAAATAATAAGGGAATCAACACCATAAAACAAACAAAAAAATCCAAAAATAACTCAAACAAATCAAACAAATTATTACAAAACATGAAATAAATCATACCTTTTGATATAGTGGGCAGGCGAGGGAAGGGAAGCCACGACTTGAACACGGCCGGGAGTGGAGGAGGAAACTGTTGCCGGGACGGGGGCCAGGAGCACCGGAGGAAAAAGGCGGCCGGGACGGGGCCGGGAGCGGGGAAGGGAAACGGCAGCCGGGACTAGGGCCAGGAGTGGGGGAGGAAAGCGGCAGGCGGGAGCGAGGGCGGCAGTGAGCGGGGAGGAAAGCGCCGGCTGGGATGGGGCCGGGAGCTGGCGAGGGAAGCGCCGGCCAAGACGGGGCCGGGAGGTGGGGAGGGAAGCGCCGACCGGGAGAGAGAGAGAGAGAAGAGAGCCTCACGTGGGTGACGATGGACTTTTTACTTTTTATTATTATTTATTTTTAAATAAAAAAATAAAAAGATTCCCACGTCACCAGCCACATCAGTTGTGTGGCTGGTTCGTGTGGTTTCTTCGCTCAATATAACATTACTCTCTCTCTCTCTCTCTATATATATATAACATATGGGTTGATATAAAAAATTTTAAAAATATAATAAATTATTATGGTTCTTATTGAGAAGGATTGGTCTCATTTATTATCTAATTTAATTAATTTATGTCTTAAACTATTAGATTTTTTTAAAAAATATAATAAAATAAATAATATAATATAGTATAATATTGTGTTTGTTATGAATAAGAATTGGTTTCAATTGGTATATAAGTTCATGGATTTATGCCTTAGATTATTTGAATTTTTTTTAAAAAAATTGTATTGGGAGACCTGGATGTGTTGGGAATGAGGACTTCCTCCTTCTCGATTTCCCAACTAGGGCGTGGACGGGGAATCCCCGCCGCGAGATGGTGAGTGAGTGGGTAGAAGCTCCCCATCCTTTTCCCTGCCCCCTGCCCATTCCTATTCAAAATCAGTTAAAAACAGCTAAATTCCATACCAGTTGACTAGCCAAACATAATAAACTACCGTCGCATTTGCGATAAACTCCTTTTCTTTTATAGGTAAAAATTTGACTAAGTCATTGTACTATTATAATTATTTCACTTTAGATACTGGATTATGATTTGTATCTTTTTGGCCACCAAACACCAATTCGATTTCATTGGGAGAGTACTGATGGGTTTTTAGCCAATTTAATCCAGCATGGCAGCCGCAATTGCATGTGAACTATTAATCTGGACCTTACTAAGGCGAGGTGGATCTGACACGCCAGATTTTAGCCGACTAGACATCTTCTTTAAGCAAGTGTACACTCTATGTCAAGAGGCCTTCCATGTTAGTCTCCACATCAACCTTCTCTTCCACACTCTTCGATCCCTTCGCAAAACCCTTTTATTTATCTCTCGATTAGCTCAGCCAAGAGAGTGGTGAAAGATCTCCATTACCAAGTAAGCAAAGTAGTCTAGAAACCCTAGCAGCCCCTTGGCGAAAGCAAAAACCAAAGCGAGCCAAAACCATTGCAAGCATACATCAGACACTTGGCGAATAAGATCAACAGATGACAAAGCACCAAGTTTATGTAAGTCTTTTTATTATCTCATCTCCCCATTGTTGTCAAATGTTAAATGTACTACGTTTGTGAAGTTTAAAAAAGAAATGTAATTAGGATTTGGCAACGGTTTAGCCCTCGAAGTAACTATATGAACTCTTTTTTTTTAAGGGGTAAAATAGGTTAAAGTTTTCTACTTTTCTGGATGCATACTGTGTTAATGTACAATTATCTTAATTCTTCTCAATAATCATGTTTGTTGTTTTCATTGAACTCCTTTGCACTATTTTTGTTTTATTTCAAGTCCCATTGTTTACATGGTTCTAATTGAGAATTAAAACTTGGTTGTCATTGGTGTTTATATAGTTTGTGTTTGATCTCCAATGGTTGTACATGTGTTTTCTTATAATTTGTCAATTTATGTTCTCTTATGCCAACTTTTTTATCAATGGTTCGGATAATTGAGTTATAATTGTCTTTGAGTTATAGCCACAGTTATAATTGTCTTGGTTATAATTAAGTTATAAATCTTTGAGTTATAATTAAGTTATAACTGTCAGTTTATGTTTTGTTATAATTCAGTTATAGGCCACATTTTCAAGTGTTTAGTGGTATGTATATTGTCTTCAAAACTTGTACTTTTACTCCTCACTAATCCTCAATCCATATATTTAACCTAGTAATTGAGTTTTGAATATTGTTCTCTTACCCGTGAACTTTATTATCAAATTTTCAAGCATTTGGTTTTCACACACAATGTAGAAGATTATATTATCTAGCTACTATCTTTTGATGGATGTATGATGCATGTATGCCCTCCATAATTCTATTTTTTGTATGAGGAGTTTGACACTACCATGTAAATACACTACCCATTATTGGATCATTATGTCCATGTAAATCAATGGACACAAATAATACCCATAGTTTATGTTTTAGTTCAACACTGATGCTTGAGAGACTAAAATGAATTCATGTTTTAGGTGTTTTCTTGTTGACCTGTGTGTTTGATGACTCCTTTTTTTTCTTGTGCAATTTAAGTTGATGACTGGGAAATTGAAGCATTTGATGTTTAAGCTATTTTACTTTATCATGTTTGTTGATGCTTGAAGATTTTTGTTATTAGCATTGATGTCTAAGAAATTCAAACAATATTTGTTTAGAATGCTTACTTTGACCATGTGGATTGGTGTCTATTTGTTTAATGATATCAGCAATCATATTCTAGCTTGAAATTCCAACTAGGGGTAGTACTCATATGGGACCAATTTAGAAAGGTTTTCTGCCTCCTTAAGTATCATACCCATAAAATCTTTGTGAAGAAAGGTCAAACAAAATATTGGACACTATTCCTTATGATGAGTAGATGAGCAACTTGCCACTCGCATGAGTGTGTTTGTTTAACATTACCTTTATGTGTTTGTTTTATGTATATGTATGATTCTTATGGGGTTTGCTTTATGGGTGTTGTTTTTTATTTCTTCATGTGGTTAGGTTCATTATTATGCAATGTTTTAATGTGATTGTGTTCACATGCTACCTAAACTAGTATCAACCCCATATTAATGTATCACTATCCTCCCATTTTTGTAACTTTTAGTGCCTATTGTTGAATATTTCACACTACAAGGGTATTATGGACTTGGTGAAGTAGAGAATTAGAGTAATTATAGTTTTGCAAGATTTGTTGATTATTGTACTGCTGACTATATGCCAAAACTTGGCGATGTAGACATGATTAAGGGATAGGGATGTAGAAGGTAATTGAAAATGTAGAAGGTGCACCTTTTGGATTAAGGACAATAATAGTGAAAGGATGGGAATGCATAAAATAAAAGATGATTTGGATGCATTGGAAATGGCCTTGGTTGTGGGTTAGAGTAGGGATAAAAACTTATATGTTAAGGTGACCAAGGAGGATATTACTAGTAGTAGTGTTATTAGCTTAAGAAATGTTGGTACATATGGTGGGTTTTAGGACAAGGGCATGTTGCTCTTGAAGAAACTATAGAAAAGGATGTGAATCTGGAAGATGAGGAAGAAGAAGAAGGCGACAAAATTATATGATTTTTGAGTATAGCTTCCATAGTGACAAACAGGGAAAGAGAAGGTGAAATGGGTGACATTGCTAGACCTAGGCCTGAGATAACTATACTGATCCCGAAATTAGAAGACAAGATAATGATGATGAAGATATTGCTGAATTTGAGTATGTTGTGTTTGATGAATTTGCAATCATGTTTATCAACAAATTAGGATGAGTTACATCCTACTAGACATAAGTATCCTGAATTTAAGGAACAAATTGATATGAAGAACTCCCAATTCTAGATAGGTATGAAGTTTAGTAGCTTTTAAACAGGTTCAAAGAGGCAATTAAGAACTATGGCATTGAGAATAGGTGTGTTATAAATTTCAGACCCAATAACAAGAAGAGATGTAAGGTATATTGCAAGAAAACTTGTCCTTTTTACTTATGGGTCTCACCAATGATCAAAGATAAGAGTACTATCCAAATAAAAATTGGGATTTTGAAACATGAGTATACTAGAGATCATAACATAAGGTATGTCAATGCTCAATGGAGAGCATAACACTACTTAAAGCAATTTGGGTCATACCCTTCCTAGAAGCTTTTTAAGCATTATCTAAGTCATTAAAAACCAAACAAGAGGTTGATATTAGCAGGATGAAGGTTTGGGTTATGATGCTTGATGGTGATGGGCACACACAAATATATGTATTCATGTTAAACAATATTACACTACATGGGATCTTGACTATTTTTTTCTTTTTGTGTGTTATATGCATCTAAGTTTTGGGTTATGATGCTTGATGGTGATGGGCACACACAAATGAAAAGATTATATGATTACATCCTTTACTTAATTAGACCACATTCTGGGTCAACAATTAAATTTAAATGCAATGAAGGTGTATTCTAGTCTATGTATGCTTGCTTGTCTCCACTTAGGGTTAGATTTCTACCAGGAGGCATGCCTATAGTCTCTATTAATGGTTGCTTCCTCAAAAGGCTCTATGGTGGTCAAATATTTTCAACAATTGGGACAGATGTAAATGATTGCATCTATCAAATAACTTAGGTTGTGATCGATAAGGAAATTATGAGAATTTTATTTTGTTTCCAAAGTTGCTTCGTCGAGGATTTGGAAATAAATAATAGTCATGGTCTGGCTTTTGATGAGTGCATTTCATATCGTTATTTTATTTACCTCCAAGTTACATTTTGCTTGTCTTTTAGCATTCTTTGTATATATCTGATGCTATTTTGGGTATTTTGTGTTTATTGTGTAGATTAACAGGGGCCAGGACAATAGATGTGAATTTGGAAGATCGGCAAAAGAACATCATCTGCTAAGTGTTCAAGCTAAGCATGGCCTAAGCACGGTTGTGCTTCTTGATGGTTTCATGAGGTATGAGCTACAATGCAAGCATATCTATGTTCCAGGGGAAGCACGAGCTAAGCACGACCATGCTCTCTCCCTGTGCATTTCACTGGATTTCCATAATCCTCCAAATAGCTTAAGGACGGTTTCTTTGCTCTTTTCACTGGAGTGCTTCTACGAAGCACGGGCTGAGCACGCTCGTGCTCTACCCATGTTTTTTACTATTTGGACACTTAGCCAATTTCTGTCAAAGTCCCAAGAAAAGCACAACCTAAGCAGGAGCGTGCTTAGGCCGTGTTTAGGCCAAAGCTTACTTTTTAATACCCAGATTTAGGGTTTGAGAGGAGCTTTTTGGCGAAGGTTTTCTTCTCCACATCCAGGTGATTGACATAGGCCATAAGCGATCTTCACCGTACTTCCTAGGAAGATCAAGGAAGAGTAGAATTCACATTAAGGAGTGAAGTTTAGCCAATCAAAGAAGTTCTTTGAGCTCATTTGTGAAGATTTTTCTTAAAAGAGGGAGTCATGAACTTTCATTGTTTTGTATCTTTTTACCTTTCTTATTTGTATGAACTTATGACTGGCTAACTATTCCATGGTGCCCCAGGCTTATGAACCATGATGCTTAGTGTACTTTGATTTACTGGTTTTCAATGACTATGGAATTTTATTGTGTTCTTATGTTAAATCTAGTGTCATATAACTTGATGTTCCTTATTTGGATAGTTGTAGTAGTAAAACTTGACGTTTGTTAATTACAATAGTTGTAATTACCTTGTGTGATTTTCAAAACTTGATGTGTATGAGACCTGTAGTTACAATTGTGAAACTTGAAGTATTTGAGAGCCATAGATATGATATTGCTAGGGAGTACTTGTAAGAACCTTAAATGTACCTGATAGTCATTCGAAGCAAGTTAGTTCACAAATACACTTGAGAATTAGTCTTGGGTATTACTTCTCATTGATTGGAATGACTCCACCCTTGTCTACCTGTTCTTTTCATTTTTCTCCTTTATTTTACTCTAGTTAAATCACTTCGAAACCATCGTCAACCGGCTAGAGATTAGAGGAGGAATTAGTACTAGGAGTGATAAGTGCTTGCATGCGGTATGAATCGCGAGCGTTCATTCCTTATGTTGACCATTACTTTTTCTCGGGTTTTTACACTAATATGTGTTTTTTATGTTACTTTTTATGTAGGTAGGGTTGTGAGGCCGAGTATGAAGGAAAAGAAGCCAATGTGGATCACAATGCACCGATTTTGGAGGAAATCTTGCTAAGGTTCAAATGCGAAGACATAGGTCGGATGTGAGATGCTAGAGTGTGTGCCAACCTCCTCGTATTCGAGTTTGGCACATCCATTTGGAGGGGCACAAAGACAGTCACACTCGAGCATTCTGATTTATGCACATAGAACAAGAGCTCCACCAACTTGCCTATCATTGAAGAAGCAAGTGATCAACGACGTGAACGTGTGCCCGTTTGCGTTACTCCGATGAAAGTATGGATTCGGGAAGCTATTCAGGCCGGATACTGTAGCAGAGCACAGCAACAACACGGTAGCAAGTACTATAGCAGCACTATTCACAGTCGGCCGAGAAAATAGGAGTTCAGAGAATCCATACGGGCGTGTGGAAATTATCCACGCCCGTGTGGAAATTCCGCACGGGCGCGTGAAGCATCCACGCCCGTGTAGTCACCCGATTCCAGCCCTATTTAAAGCCGAATCATCCCTGATTTTAGTATTCTTTTCTCCATCTTTTCCCCAACTTGAGAGAGGTCTTCGGCTAGGGTTTTGAGGGGTATTGACCAAGGTTTTGGAGAGGTTCTACGGCTCCAACATCGTCATTCCTTAAGAAGAAGGTTGGTAGGGGAGCTTCCGTCGGGGCGTATCCTATATCTAACGAGGGAATCTTTAGACGACGAGTAGAGGACTCTCCGCAAGACCATCGACACGACCATCGAGGGGGTTTCTTTATGGATTCATTGCTTTTACATTCAATTTCTTTGATTGTACTTAGGTCCATGGAGAGCTAAATCCCTAGTGGGTACTTGGGTGATTGTGAACCATAGGATGTATTCGTTTCTTTGAACTTCTTTATTATGCTTTCAATAAATTGATGTTTATTGTGAGTTCCAACCTTGAATGCTTGATTGTATGAAAATTTCCCCTAGAGTGACACTAGGGTTGAGAGTTCTCGTTAGTAACCTTGTGAGTGAGTGACACGCCACGAGCGTTAGACAAAGCTAGGTTGGAAAGGATTGAGAGGGTGAGTCGAGAGGTACAGGAGCGTCCCCTTTTCCCTCTGACGTGATAGATTCTACCTCCGTTCCTTGAGTTCTTTGCGGGCATAATAGAGTGAATGGTCTAAGGGATGAACTTCCGATGGGGCTTAGTTGCACGTGCAACGAAGTGAAGCGTTGATGTGATCTTAGTATCTAGAGCTTAATCGTGGTTTGGGACCTTCTACCTGGACCAAAGGGTTAGGTCTATAATTAGGAAGAGATTTATCACTTGGAATCCCTAGAGTTCATTGCAACTCTATGCGAGTGCGAGGTTGAGAGGTTATCTAATCTCTCCTCCGGGACATGTATAGAGTTAGGTATAGTTGACCTTAGATTTGGGACTATGTAGTTAAGGATTTCCACGACTCACCATTGCATTGATTAGGAAGCATAAAAGAGGGTTCTTGCACTTGAAACAATTATCCTAGGCGGAGCATTATCCGGGTACCCCATCTTTATCGATTGCTTTACCCCCTTCTTTACTTTTGCTCTCTTACTTGTTGTTTTTATTGTTGAGAATTGAATCATTGTCACACTTATCATCATTGATCTTTCACATAGCTAAGAATCCAATTAAGTATTTTTATTCCCTATTCCCTGTGGATTCAATACCCGCTCATCCGGGATTATTACTTCGACAAACCCGTGCACTTGCGGGATATACGCAAGGGGATCTTGTCAAGTTTTTGGAGCCGTTGCTTGGGAATAGGCGTTTAGAGATACTTTGCATTTTATTTTCTTAGATATTTCACCATACATTCTATTTCCTATCTTCTTATTCTATCATCGTTCTGATTTCTTTTTCCTTCTTTTTGGGTGCAGCTCTAGGTTATGACCTGAGGGAATCCCTCAACATTGATTGAAGGAGATCCTGAGCTTGAACGTACATTTAGAAGAAAAGGGAAAGAGCCTGTACAAGAACAGTCTAATCCAGCTGATTTGGAAGTGGAAGGATCTGAAAACATGGCAGAACAGAATGAGCAACAGCAAACATTATCCGATTATGTCAAACCTTCAGTGTTGGGGACAAAGTCGAGTATTGTACGCCCCCCGATTACAGCTCAGAACTTCAAGCTAAAGCCGGTATTCATCCACATGTTGCAACAATCCACACAATTAAATGGTTTGACCGATGAGGATCCAAATAGTCACATAGATAGCTTTCTCGAGGTGTGTGATATGCTGAAGATAAATGGGGTGACGGATGATGCCATGAAATTGAGAGCCTTCCCATTTTCCCTAAAGGAGAGAGCGAAGCAGTGGCTACACTCGTTACCTAGAGCGTCAATTACCACATTGGAGGAGATGGTGGAAGCTTTTCTAGCTCGTTATTTCCCTCCCGGAAAATCAGCAAAACTTAGGAACGAGATATCATCCTTTGTTCAGTTGGAATTGGAGTCTCTATTCGAGACATGGGAAAGGTTCAAGGAGCTCCTGAGAATGTGCCCGCAATACGGATTCCTGGAGTGGATGATTGTTCAGACCTTTTACAACAGTTTGAATCTGAGTACAAGGCAACTCTTGGATGCGACAGCAAGAGGTACCTTAGGTAGCAAGACCCTCGATGAGGCCCGTCTGTTGATTGAATAAATGGGGTTAAATAGCTACCAATGGAATGCTAGGAAGAAGAAAAAGGTGGCCGGTTTACATGAGTTAGATGCGGTAACTTCATTGGTGGCCCAAGTGGAAAATTTGAGTAAGAAGTTAGATCTTCTAACTTTAAATAGAGTGGCGGCCGTGACTAATTGCACCGGGTGTGGTGGAGGACATGCTCCCTCCGATTGCCCGATCTCTATTGGTGATGTTTCTTCGGTGGAGAATGTTGATTTTGTAGGTAATGGCATGAGACCTCAAGGAAAACCATATAGCAATACCTACAATTCGAGTTGGAAGAATCATCCCAATTTCTCATGGAGTAATCAAGGTCCACAAAGGCCATGGGGCCACCGGGTTTTCCAACAACAACAACAAGACCCTCGTGTGGAAAAAGCGAGTCTCAAGTTTGGAAACCCGAATGAGTGACCTAGAGAAGCACTTGACTAGATTTATACAACTGCAAATACAAGGTTTGAATCAGTCGAGTCTACACTTCGCAACCACACCGCCTCGTTGCATAATCTTGAAAATCAAGTGGGGCAAATTGCGAAGTCTCTCTCTGAAAGGCCACATGGAAGCTTGCCGAGCAATACAGAGACCAACCCTAGAGAGCACGTGAAGGCGATCACTTTGAGGAGTGGTCGTGAGGTTGAAGGTAGGCTTCCGAGTGAGAAGCCAAAAGAACACGCACCCGAGGCTATAGAGGTTGAAGAGGGAACAAGCAAAGAGACAGAGATGGGACCCCCACCTTTCAAGCCAAGAATCCCTTATCCCTCTAGATTGAAAAATGACCAAGGGGATGAACAGTACAAGAAGTTCCTGAGTTTGTTCAAGCAACTCCACATCAATATTCCTTTTGTTGAGGCATTGGCCCAAATGCCTAAGTATGCTGAAATTCTTGAAAGACTTGTTGACTAACAAGAGGAAGTTGGAGGAAAGTGCTTCAGGTGATTTTTAGATGCTTCATGCTCGGCGGTGTTGCAAAAGAACATGCCGAACAAGATGAAAGACCCAGGAAGCTTCATCATTCCGTGTAATATTGGCAATCTAGGTGAAGAAATGGCATTGGCGGACTCGAGGGGCAAGTATCAACGTCATGCCATACACCTTCTTTCAAAAAGCTAGGCTTGGGTGAGCCTAGGCCTACTCGGATGACTTTGCAACTAGCGGACCGAACATTGCAACATCCGAGAGGCATCAGTGAAGACGTGCTTATCAAGGTGGACAAGTACATTTTTCCGGTTGATTTTTGTAGTGCTAGATGTCAATGAGGATGCGGATGTACCCTTGATACTTGGGAGACCGTTCTTGCGGACTTCCAAAGCATTGATTGACATGGACGGCTGAGAGCTCACGTTGAGAGTTGGAGATGGCAAGCTCACATACCGCCTTGTTGAAGCCATGCGGCATTCTCTTGACTTCGATGATACTTTATACTTTCTAGACACTACTGATGAGATTATTGATGAATACATGCAGGAAATGTTCAATCCGAACCCATACGAGGGTTTGTTCGACCAAGAGGAGGATTATAAAGAAGTAATGATGCTTGGATCGACGAAAGAAGTACCATCTACCCCGGGGATCTTGAAGAAGGTGCTCCGGAAAATGAAGAGGGCTAGGAGACACCACCGGAAACACTCCATGGCTGTTGGAGACATCCGTGAACCAAAGAAGTTGGATGAACCATTGCTAGGCGGTCCCAAACCCGATAATACACCCTCTACCTTCAAGAGACTCTACACATCATGCTTTTAAGCCATGGGTAAGAGGGCAACCTTCATCTATGAACCCCCGTGAGGTAAGACAAGGTACGTCAAGCTTAGTGACATAAAACAAGCGCTTCTTGGGAGGCAACCCAAATGTTTACTGTTTTCTTATTTTTAGTTAGGTTGTTTGCATGAATTAATTGTTAAGTGTTGGTGTCTTGATTTTTATGATGCTTGTGTTGTGATTTTATTGTGGGTTTTTAAAGTCATTGTGTGTTTTCAAGTGAATTGGCGAAGTATGGTCGTTTGAGCTCTATTTCATGTTTTTCACTGGTAAAATTTGAATAATAGAGTAGGCTCTGAGTGTGTAAACATGTTCAGAAATTTTCTACAGAGCCTGCAGATTTTTTCTAAGTCATCCAGAGAAAACACACGGGCGTGTGGAATTTCCGCACGCCCGTGGAGCTGCACTGCGAGCTCAGCCAGAGAAGGCACAGGGGCGTGCGGCTGCCCCTGTGAATAACTATGCAACTGTCACACGCCCGTGGGTAATTTTCGCACGGGCGTGTGAATTCCTACAGAGTTGGGCGGATTATCCCGAGAGCATACAGGGGCGTGGACTTACCCCTGTGGACGACTTTGTGAAACACGCACGGGCGTGGGTAATTTCCACATGCCCGTGCGAAACTCTGCAGTGGAGTTCTCTCCATCCTGAGAAGACACAGGGGTGTGTGGCTGCCTTTGCGAGATCGGCATGTGAATGTTCACGCCCGTGCGAAATTTCCGCACGGGCGTGTGGAACACTTGGTATTTTTCTTAGGTGTCCAGAAAAGCCACAGGGGCGTGCTGCTGCCCTGTGGGTCGGGCGCACGGGCGTGGGTATTTTCCGCACGCCCGTGTGAGATCATTCAGAGTCAGTGAGAGTTTTTCCCGATAGCGCCCAGGGGCATGCACCTACCCCTGTGAAGCTCTCTTGTGGGGTGCACGGGCGTGGGGAATTTCCACACGCCCGCGTGGATGCACAGAATTCCAAGAGACGCGATTTTTTCCTTAAAAACCTTATGATCCATCTCATTCTTCATCTCTAGTCACCTGAAAACTACTTTTGATCATCTTTTCGACCGTTCATCTTCGTTTTGGAGGATTTTGCTTCACATATCGTACCGATTTTCAAAGTTTTCACATTTATTTCTTCGGTAACCTTTTTATCCTCTCTTCTTCGCCAACTCTTGTTTTTCACAGATTGAATATCTTTAATTGGGAATTTTCATTTTTACAATGCATGTTGTATGTTTAGAAAGCATCTGGACGCGGTTCTAAGTTGAATTTTTGAGAATTGTTGTGCACTCGTGCGGGACTTTCACACCCTACAGATCCACATGGGCGTGGGTAATTTCCACAAGCCCGTGTGTAATGCTGTAGTATACTGCTTTTGAGCTTCTTTGATCATTTTCTTCTTTTGTATGACAGATATGGCACCTCGCATGAAGAAGAACGAAGTAAAGCATCTACGAGTCACCCCACCCGAGCTACTACACTTGGATTTCTCAAATCCCGAGCATCAGACTCGATTTGAGAGACTTTCCGCACTCGGTTTTGGTCAGACTTGTTTCGCGGATTTGCAAGTGCTGAGAGATATTCAGCAGGGTGACAATCTAGCTAATGAAATTGATGAGATGCTAGTAGTAGGAAGCTGGAGGAGGCCATCGACGCACCCAGCTGAGCCGCCTACCGTGCATCGACGCTTGAGGTTTTAGCGTCTTTTGAGTTTCGCTGATGCATGGGAGATTTGACACTACGGATGCTATACGCTTTCGAGCATTCGGACATCCATTTTCCATGAGTGTCACCGAGTTTACTGATCTCACGGGTCGCATGTATATCACTTATACATGTGTACAAAGTGGAGTATGGACGATTACTGTGGATTTTTCCCAGACGTTGTCTCCACATCATGCGTATAGGATTCTGTGTCGACATGGGGAGTATGAACCGAGGTTGTCGAAGGCCACTAGCCTATCCCGGTCGAGCTACAGCCATTTACACATAGTTATCAGCAGGTCTGTGTTAGGTCGAGCTGATAACACATCTGTTCTGACCAAGCAGGATCTTCTCTTTTTATACTCCATGGCCCGCAATGTGCCGATTCACTTAGGGTGCATATTAGCAGATATTCTGAGGTACCAGGGTCAGTCTGTGAGAGTGGGTTTATTATTTGTTGGCCCCTACATTACCAGGCACATTTTGGGAATGGGTTTGGGGGATGCTTTACGTGGTGTTGAGAGGACATTTGCGCCTACCCCTCTTGCGTTTGATACGATCAGGATGATGGGATTGGTACGGAGATGTGGGCCAGGGGTCTATATTCTTGCTACAGCTACCCAGAGACCGCCAGGAGCGAAGGAGATACTACGGAGGGTTCCCCGCAGATTTCCAGACCTCCCGCAGCACACGGTCCTCGAGCTTATGACCGTATTGAGAGGCTTGAGAGCGTTGTGAGAGAGATTCAGACCGAGATGGCGGAGCTCCGCTCTATATATTTAGCTTAGTATATAGATCTTATGGCCCGGTTCGACTTTCTACGAGATCTATTGAGATACTGTACTCCCTCGCTTCCTCCCAGCACCCTCCCATCCCCTACCCCAAAGATCGGTGGACCCACCATGTGCATCTTCACCAAAGAATAGCTAGTAGCACCCCGAGCCCGAGGGCGACATTGACATTTGACTTTTAGTTCTTTTTCTTTTATTCATTTTATTTTAGACTTGTTCACTCAGAAAGGATTCTCCTTCTGAGTTTATTTTCATTTTGCATCTCGAGTTGTATTCATTGTCTATCTTTTATATATACTCGAGATATTTTGTTTTATTGAGCTTTACTGAACCCCCTCGTGTATGCGTGCAGATGGTCTTGTCTTCTTGGGAATTGAGACTTAGTCATGGGCACGACCATAGTGCTTAGGCACTTAGCCGTGTGAGCTTCACAACCCGTCGAAACACTACCCCCATGGAATTAGCTTCATCAAATGCAACACTAGGAGTCGGGGAGTATTATTTTGATTGCTTTCTCCCACATTTGCTTTTTGAATGATATATATTTTTGAGTGAGCTTACATGTACATTGGGGACAATGTACAACTTAAGTGTGGGTGGGTGGAAGTTTCATAGTGCACACATTCTTTTTCGATTATTCTTGATTGATATATGCTCACATAGCCAATGGCGGTTCACCTTAGTTGCAAGGATTGTATTCTTGAGTTTAGGAGAATTTCTAACATTGAATGTTTTCATGCTCTAGTTTTGCTTGAATGTCTAGAAATTTTTGCCCGATTTATACTTGTTATACTACTCACTTATTAGACTCTTTTTGGAAACTCAAGTTTGATGTTAAAGGGACTAGTTATAGTTGTTTCTTGTGTTGAATTTAGAAAAAGTTTTATTGTTCATTTGTGCTTGTTGGGTGGAAAGAGCTACCACCTATGAAGTATGAAGCTACTCTCATAAGTCGGATACTAGCTATGCCCTAATGAGAGAAAGAGCTATCTCATAGGGATGAGTGAAAGCTACCACTCCCGGAGAAAAGAGCTACCACCTCGAAAGTGTGAAAGCCACCTAAGCGGCCGCTTTGGAGAGGGCTACCTTAGAGGATGTGTGAAGGTACTACCATCTTTGAAATTGTTGTCACTTTTGTAGATAAACAAGTCCCTTGTACTTAGAACTTTGAGGAGTATACTTTGGGTTGACTTGAGTGAGTTCACACACGCATTACCCGATTTCGGGTTTTGTATCCTTTTTATTCAAGTTTTTAGCTAGAGCATTGATTTTTCATATTAAGTGTTGAAATTTCCCTTACTTGTAGAATGCTCTCTTTGTATACTTTGGTGAACCCTAAGGTCAAGCACTATGTAGCAACACTGGTAGGAATTACTCGTAGCATCACCTGCTCACGTACCAGCGGAGAAAATAGGAGTTCGAGAATCCACACAGCGTGCGTGGGAAATTATCCACGCCCTGCAGTGGAAATTCCAGACGGGCGTGGAAGCATTTACGCTGCTGGTAGTCGCCCGATTCCGACTCTATTTAAAGCTCGAATCAGCCCCAATTTTAGTATTCTTTTTCTCCATCTTTTTCCCCAACTTGAGAGAGGGCTTCGGCTAGGGTTTTGAGGGGTCATTGGCTAAGGTTTTGGAGAGGTTCTATGGCTCCGACATCGTCATTCCTTAGGGAAGAAGGTTGGAAGGGAGCTTCAGCCGAGGCGTATCTTATACCGGACGGGAATCCTTGCACCACGAGTAAAAGGACTTTCCACAAGACCATCGACATGACTAATCAAGGGGTTTCTTTTATGGATTCATTGCTTTTACATTCTATTTCTTTTGATTGTACTTAGCTCCATAGAGAGCTAAACCCTAGTGGGTACTTGGGTATTGTGAACCCTAGGATGTATTTGTTTCATCAATCTCTTTATTATGCTTTCAATTAATTGATGTTTATTGTGAGTTCCAACCTTTGAATTCTTGATTGTATGAACATTTCCCCTAGAGTGACACTAGGGTTGGGAGTTCTTGTTGGTAACCTTGTGAGTGAGTGACACACCACGATCATTAGACAAAGCTAGGTTGGAGAGGGTTGAGAGGGTGAGTCGAGAGGTACAGGAGCGCCCCTTCCCCTCCGACGTGATAGATTCTACCTGCCTCGAGTTCTTTGCGGCCATAATAGAGTGAATGGTCTAAGGGATGAACCTCCGCTGGGGCTTAGTTGCGCGTGCAACGGAGTGAAGTGTTGAGGTGATCTTAGTATATAGGGCTTAATTGTTGTTAGGGACCTTCCACCTGGACCAAAGTGTTAGGTCTATAATTAGGAAGAGATTTATCACTTGGAATTCCTAGAGCATATTGCAACTCTATTTGAGTGCGAGGTTGAGAGGTTATCTAATCTCTCCTCCGGGACATGTATAGGGTTAGGCATAGTTGACCTTAGGTTTGGGACTATGTATATAAGGATTTCCACGACTCACTATTGCATCTATTAGGAAGCATCATAGAGGGTTCTTGCACTTGAAACGATTGTCGTAGGTGGAGCATTATCCGAGTACCCCATCTTTATCGATTGCCTTACCTCCTCCTTTACTCGTGCTTTCTTACTCGTTGTTTTTACTTTTGAGAATTGAATCATTGTCACACTTATCACTACTGATCTTTCACATAGCTAAGAAGCGGATTAAGTGTTTTTTATTCCCTACTCTCTGTGGATTCGATTCCCGCTCATCCGGGATTATTACTTTGACAAACCCATGCACTTGCGGGATATACGCAAGGGGACCTTGTCAAGTTTTTGGCGCCGTTGCTGGGGAGTAAGCGTTTAGAGATACTTTGCACTTTGTTTTCTTAGCTATTTCAACATACATTCTATTTCATATCTTCTTATTCTATCATCGTTCTTATTTTTTTTTCTTTCTTTTTGGGTGTAGCTCCTGGTTATGACCCGAGGGAATCCCTCGATATTGATTGAAGGAGATCCTGAGCTTGAACGTACACTTAGAAGAAAAGAGAAAGAGCCTGTGCAACAACAGTCTAATTTAGCTGATTTGGAAGTGGAAGGATCTGAAAACATGGCGTAACGTAATCGAGCAACATCAGACATTATCTAATTATGCCAGACCTTCAGTGTTGGGGACACAATCGAGCATTGTGCATCCCCGATTACAACTGTAACTTTGAGTCGAAGCTTTACATTCATCTACATGTTGCAAAGAATCACACAGCTCAACGGGTTGGCCGATGAGGATCCAAACACTATATAGAGAGTTTTTCTTGAGGTGTGTGATATGCTTTCAAGATAAATGGAGTGATGGATGATGTCATCAAGTTGAGAACCTTCCCATTTTTTCCCTAAAGGGAGAGCTAAGTGAGTGGCTACACTCATTACCTAGAGCATTGATCACCACATGGGAGGAGATGGTAAAAGCTTTTTCTTTCCCTGCTATTTCCCTCCCAAAAATCTCACAGCTTAGGAACGAGATCTCATCCCTTTTGTCTAGCTTGAATTGGAGTCTCTATTCGAGACATTGGAAAGGTTCAAGGAGCTCCTCGAGAATGTGCCCGCAACACGGATTCCCCGGATGGATGATTGTTCGACCTTTTACAACAGCTTTGAATCCCGAGTACAAGGCAACTCTTGGATGTGACAAAGAGGGAGGTACCTTTAGGTAGGAAGACCCCGATGAGGCCCCGTCAATTAATTGAGGAAATGGGGCTAAATAGCTACCAATGGAATGCTAGTGAGAAGAAAAAGGTGTTCGGTCTCCATGAAATAGATGCGGTAACTTCATTGGTGGCTCAAGTGGAAAATTTGAGTAACAAGTTAGATCTTCTAACTTCAAAACAGAGTGGCGGCCATGACTAATTGCACCGGTGTGGTGGAGGACATGCTCCTCCCGATTGTCCCGATCTCTACTCGGTGATGTTTCTCGGTGGAGAACGCTGATTTTCAGTGGGTAATGGCATGAGACCTAAAGGAAACCCACATAGCAATACCTATAATCCCGGGTTGGAAGAATCATCCCACTTTCTCATGGAGTAATCGAGGTCCACAGCAATGGGGCCACCGGGTTTCCAACAACAACAACAAGCCCCTCGTGGAAAAAGAGAGTCTCAGGTTTGGAAACCCAAATGAATGACTTAGAGAAGCACTTGACTAGATTTATGCAATCTACAAATACAAGGTTTGAATCATCGAGGCTACACTCGCAACCACACCGCCTCTTTACATAACCTTGAAAAATCATTTGGGGCAAATTGCGAAGTCTCTCTCCTAGAAAGGCCACATGGAAGCTTGCCGAGCAACACAGAGACCAACCCTAGAGAGTACATGAAGGCGATCACTTTGAGGAGTGGTCGTGGAGGTTGAAGGTAGGCTTCCGAGTGAGAAGCCAAAAGAACACACACCTCGAGGTTATAGAGGTAGAAGAGGTAACAAGTAAAGAGAAAGAGGTGGCACCCCACCTTTCAAGCCAAGAACCTTTATACCTCTATATTGAAAAATGACCAAGGGATGAACAAAGACAAGAAGTTCTCGAGTTTTTTTCAAGCAACCCACATCAATATCACTTTTTGTCGAGGCATTGGCCCAAATGCCTAAGTATGAGAAGTTCTTGAAAGACTTGTTGACTAACAAGAGGAAGTTGGAGGAAAGTGCTTCAATGATTTTAGATGCTTCATGCTCACAGTATTGCAAAAGAACATGCCCAACAAGAAGAAAAGACCCGGGAAGCTTCATCATTCCGTAATATTGGCAATGTAGGTGAGGAAATGGCATTGACGGGACTCAGGGGGCCAAGATCAACGTTATGCCATACACCTTCTTTCAAAAGCTAGGCTTGGCAGTCTAGTCCTACTCTGATGACTTTGCAACTAGTCGACCTAACAAAGGCGACATCCGAGAGGCATCATTAGGACGCGCTTGTCAAGGTTGACAAGTACATTTTTTTCTGGTTGACTTTGTAGTGCTAGACGCCGATGAGGATGCTGATGTACTTTGATACTTGGGAGACCATTCTGTGGACTTCCAAGGCATTGATTGACATGGACGCAGTGATAGCTAACTTTGAGGGTTGAAGATGACGAAAGCTCACATACCGCTTTGCCGAAGCCACGTGGCATTCTCTTGATTTCGATGATACTTATATTTTCTAGACACTATTGATGAGATGATTGATGAATACATGCGTGAAATGTTCAATCCGGACCCATACGAGGGTTTGTTCGACCAAGAGGAGGGATTATGAAGAAGTAATGATGCTTAGTCGACATGAAGAAAGTACCCATCTCACCCCTGGAATCTTAGAAGAAGGTGCTCCTGAAAATGAAGAGTGCTAGGAGACGCCACCGAAACACTCCAAGGCCGTTGGAGACGCCCATAAACCGAAGGAGTTGGATGAACCATCGCTAGGGTAGGTCCAAGCCCGAGCATCCACCTCTATCCTCAAGACACTTTCAGCACATCATGCTTTCAAGTCATGGGTAAGAGGAAACCTTTCATCTATGAACCCACGTGAGGTAAGCTTTCAAGCGCTACGTCTTAGTGACGTCAAACAAGTGCTCCTTGGGAGGCAAACCCAAGCGTTTAATGTTTTCTTATCTTCTAGTTTAGTTTGTTTTCATGAATAATTTGTTAAGTGTTGGTGTCTTGATTTTTAGATGCTTGTGATGAGATTTTCTTGTGGGCTTTGAATATTCATCTTGTGTTTTCAGTGGAATTGGTGAAGTTATGTCATTTGAGCTTTATTTCATGTTTTTCACCGGTAAAACTTAGTAGCACCAGCGTGCCCGAGGTGTAAACATGTTCCTAAACTTCTACAGAGCCCGGCAGTGTTTTTCTAAGGCATCCAATGAAGACGCACGCGCGGGGAATTTCCAGACACGGGATTTGTATCGCGAGCTCATCCAGAGAAGGCACAAGGGCGACGGGTGCCCTTTGTGAACCACTCATGCGAATATCGCACGCCTGCGGTACTTCCACACGGCAGCGCGAATTTCCACAGAAGTTTGGCTGATTATCCCAAGAACACACAGGGGCGTGAACTCACCCCTGTGGGTGATCTTGTGACAAGTGCACGGCAAGCGTAATTTCGCGACGCCTGCGGTGAAACTCGCCGCAGGAGTCCTCTTCATCCCGAAGACACAGGGGCGGTGGGTGCCCCTGTGGAGTTGGGCATGGAATGTCCACACCTGCGTGGCATTTCCGCGACGGGCGTGGGAACACTTAGCGATTTTTCCTCGTATGTCCAGAGAAGCCACATGCGGTGCAGGGCCGCCTCGTGTCCGGGCGCATGCGGCGGTATTTTCCGCACGCCCGCATGGGAGCGCTCAGAGTCGCAAGGAGAGTCCCAGAGCACCTGTGGGCGTGCACCGCCTCGTGGAAGCTTCCTCATGGGGCACATGGGCTGGGTACTTCCGCACGCCTGCGATGGACTGAACGCCAAGAGGTGCGAGTTCTTTTAAAGAATAATGCTTTCTCTCTCCTCACACCTCCATTAGTCCTGGGAGCACTTTCACATCAACCCCTCGACCTCCTAGCGCCGAAAGTTGGTAGGATTGTTGCAAGGTTTTTCGCGGCCGATTCGTAGTTCTTCCATTTTAACTCGCTGGAAGCTCTCATTTATGATTTCCTTCATCAATTCATGATTTTCATAGATAAATCAAGTTAATCAATGCTTTCGCTTTCTTCAATTAGAAAGATGATTTATGTTTAGAACAAAAGTTAGAAGTGTTTTTCAGTGACGCCCGCATAGGCAGCCCTGGATCCATCACAGCGGTCGCATGGTGGAAATTCCATACACGCACCGCGGTGGATTTCTTATGAATATTGTTTATATTCTTATGCAGTTTCTTTTCTTTTACTTTTAACATTCTTTTATATATATCTTTGCCTTCTTTTCTTATTTTATTTTTGGCTTATTTTGTTCTTTCATTGTCGAAGGATTAAGTGTATGACGTAAGGGAGTTCCTCATATCCATCGCAAGCCTCGATCCCGATATCGACTCGCAATTTTTATAGAAGGTTGGGGGCAAGTCAATTTAAGAGATACCTGTGTTTGTTAAGGGTCAAGATAGAGGTGAACCAAGAAGAGGAAATGGCTAAGAATCAACAATGTAGCATTTTAGATTACGCCTCACCAAACTTGGAAGGAGCCCTGTCTCCAAAGATTGTTCAGATCTCCGCTAGGCGTAATAACTTCAAATTGAAGCCAAACTTCATCAAGATGGTGTAGCGTATGTGCTAGTTTGATGGGTTTTCAAGACAAAACCTATATGTGCACCTAAAGAATTTCTTGGAGATTTATGGCACTTTGTGTCGAAAGCAATATGTCTAAGGATGCAGTTCATCTAAGATTCTTTTTGTATTCTTCATGCAAGAAAGGCCAACAATGATTTGGAGTTCCTGCCTCAAGGGTCTATCATAACATGGAAACAATTGACCTAGAAATTCTTGAGAAAGGTACAAGGAGTTGCTAAGAAAATGCCACAACATGGTATAGTGGAATGGATGCAAATTTAGATATTCTACAATGGGCTTAATATTGCAACAAAGCAGATGCTTGATACAGCATCCAAGGGTTCTTTATACGTCAAACAACCTAGTGTCACACAAAGTTTGATTGAGGAAACGACAACCAATGGGTATTAATAGAGTTCCCAGAGGAACAACCCAGTTAAGGCGGCTGGTATTTATGAAGTGGATGCCGTCACCACATTAGCAACACTCATTGAGGCAATCACAAAGAATGGATGCAATGCTATTGAAGTTGTGGGCTCCAGCTTATGAGCTGCTGGAGAATTAGGTTCACAGCAGTGCCCAAGCTACTCCTTTGATGATTTTAGTATCGAGCATCGTAACAAAGTTGACTATGTTGGTCAAAATAGCTAATACCAGAACAATCCATACAACAACACTTATAATACAAAGTGGAGGAACCATCCCAATTTTTGTGGAGTCAAGAAGGACCCGAGTGAAGGCACACAAAGCAGCAAACTCAATGCCACTCTAGCCTTAGTTTTAGCACCCATCCTTGTTAGAAGAACTTACAACTAATGTTGCAGCTCTTCTTACTCACTATATAAAGGACAATGAAACTCGTCTATTAGGGCATGAACAAATGATGAGAAACACCAATGCCTTTGTGAAAAATTTGGAGAATCAAATTGCACAAATAACAAAGACAATTTCAGAGTGACTCAAGGGTTCCCTCCCTAGTAACAATCAGGGTCAACCCAAAGGAATCTTTGAAAGCTGTCACTTTGAGAAATAGCAAAGAACTCTCATCTTGTCACGCCCCGTGCCATGGGTTCCACACATGAGATACCACCACGACAACCCGGGGGAGGTTAAACATCTGCCTTAACCCTAGATCGCCATAAGGCTATCCTGTTCCCTATACAATATTCTATAACAACAAGAAATAATTTAACAATGAGGACATACAAAAATATTACTACACAAGAACAACATTGTAACACAAGATAAAAACATGGATAATCACAAACACGTAAAACTCATAACCTTAAGGATAACATCCCCAAACTCGGGTATAACTCTCATACATCACATAGTCCTCGACTCAACACAATTAGGAATATCCAAGAGAAGTAAAAACCAAATATGAAGGTATAACATCCTAGTGGATCCTTCTAATACATGCCAAAATGTTTTAAGCATCATACATGCCTTAAGAAAAATCACAAAAATAAACTCTGCCAAGTACTTCACGCTTTTACTCCGCTGCTGTGCTGTCACCTGGGATTGAAAAGAAGAGGGGATAAGTGAGTAACTAAGTTACTCAGTGAGGGGCTAAACATGAAACTACATCTCATACATGATTGAATAAAAATAAAATGCCAAAATATGATTCAATTCTCAAAAATATTTAAAAATACTTTTAGATAGCAAGTATAACTATAAGAAATGCATAATAAAACACCTTTTTACATCATCACGGAATCCATACAAATATGAAATCCAAATTCATATATGTCTTTAATAACTCATAGCTCAAAACATTTAAAAATAAATAAATCAACAATTTAGAATAATCAATAGTATCACAACTAGCCTTGAAAACCCTCCATTCGCTAACCATGGCCTCCTAAGTAGGTCAGTGAGCCACCAAGATGCCCATATCTTGGTGTTGGCCATTAGGGGAACCCGTGTGGTGACCCGGGCACCCAACCTAGCACACCTTCAGTGCTCTACGCGCCCCGAAAGGGTGAAACTTCATTTGAGTACTCCACGCCCACCCCCAACAAGGTCGGCCCATGGAAACTCTAACTCTTACCGCAGAGGGAATTGAGGGATCCCCCATGTCACCACTCAAAAATTTAAAACAAATATCCGTCCTATAGGCTCAATATATATAAATATTAACATGATAGCACACTTTTCAAGAGATCACAAGTTTTCACATATGCAACTTTCATTGCAAGAGTGAATAACTTGTTTATAACATCTTCAATGAAACCACTTTCATCAAGAACATCATACGAGTGTAATCTTTGAAATATACTTCAAATAAAACATCATCACAATAAATTTCAATTTGGTTTATACATGTCTTTTTAGTTATTTTAAGAAGAATATCAAGTCTCTTGAAATACATAACTTGGAAACATATATATCAAAGCATAGGGTTTCCAAACCACAAATAATATATATAATCTTTACCAACAATCATGAAATAAGCCAAGTCATAAATCATCAGGATTTCTAGATCCCATGGAAAACATTTCAAAAGTTTTAACATCGAGAAGTTTATCATTCAAAGGTAAGCAATTTAAGTACTAGCAAGCATGCATGATTTATAGCCCATGATTTAGTAAATCCCACTCACAAACATGGCGAGCTAAAACACCCCGGTGTTACTTCTCCATCGGTTCTTTCGCTTTGATTGAAGTCTCATCTCCTAGAAGCATTTGAACAACCAAACAAGCAATGAAACCCCATCAATAACTTGATCAATTGAAATGAAGAACAATGCTCAAAATGGGAAAATGAGTGCTTCTAGGGTTTACTAAACACTCTAGCAAGAAGATATAGCAAGAATGAAACTCTCACAACCCTCAAAACTAACAAGAAAAGGAAAAGAAACCAAACTTGGTTCGGAGCTACAGTAATCCTAATTTAGAACATGAAAGATCTTTCTCAAATCTCAATGGAATCAAGGTTATACAACTTCAATCTTCTTCTATTCTTTAAATCCAAACAAAACCCATGATTATCCATCAATAACTTCAAAGAAAATCCAAATAAGAGAAAGGGAGAAAAAGAAGATCAAATAAAACACATACTTACTCTCGTAGCTTCTCAAAACCCTAAGGAAAAAGCACTTCTAAGAGAGGGAAGAAGAGATCTTCGAGTTTATTCTTGATTCAAGGTAAAAAGGATGATGGGTTTGAGAAGTGGGGATGAAGGTTCTAGAGGAGAAGGAAAGTGGAAGAGGAAAGGTCTCAAGGAAAGGTGTAAAAAGAATGAGGAAAAGATGAGAACAAAGGCTTTTAAACCCTAAATTTACACCCCAAATCGACCCCTCATACGTCTGGCTCTCGACCCTAGCAGTAAAATTTCCGAATTTTAATACTAGGGTGTATCCAATCAGATTTACTCTGTATGCCCATTCAAATTTTATACGAAAATGGCTCAAAATGACTCAATTGGTGTCCGATTGACCTCATTTTTTTTTTCTAATGACTTGGGGCACTCTTAAGCACACGCACACATGAGAGATTACTCAAGAGAACACAAAGAAACATGAGGGAAAGAAAAATATATACATATATGTATATATGAAAAAGTCGAATTACCACACATCTCCTACTATGAAAGAGCCCGATGTTAGTAGTTGTTGATCCACAACCAAGCACAAGAGTACCAAAGTAAGACAATCTAGATGCTAAGGTCGATAGTGATAAAAAGATGTTGTATAAGGGAAGAATTGCATTGCTCGAGTAGCAACTCTAAACTCCCTTATCTGGCTAAAGTTAAAAAGGATCAACAAGAAGAGCATACAATAAATTCCTTGATTTGTTCAAGATGTTATACACAAATGTCCTATTTGTAGAAGCTCTTGCACATATGCCAAGTGATAAGTGCTAAATCGGTAATATTTTTCTATATCGCTTTACATCGCAGTTTAGCATGAAATTGTACTTATTTAGCATCCCATTAGTACAAAATTTCATTGTTTTGTTCATAATGACCTTTATTTCTATTTTAGGTAGAAAGAAGTGAATTCAAGGATGTTTTGAAGCAAAATGAAGCTAGTTGCTGAATCAAGGTTGCACCACGACTCACAACAGGCATTATGGCATCTCACAACACGGGTTGTCTACACTTACCATTGCAGTGATTAAGTCATGACAGTATGAGCTCACTAGTAGCAACATAGAAGCCATAATCACCTCACAACGTCCATTGTGAAGTCCATAATGGTCATTATCAAGACACATACCACCCAAAAAACGTGCCAGGACACAACTTGGATGCCAAGCAATAACTTACTCACAACGGGCATCACAATGCCGTGGTGAAGCTGTGGTGGAGCTGATTACTATAAATACTACAGCATTCTCTAAATTCAAGGAAACTCTTTTGTTAAAGAACCTAGGGCAGTCAGATTTCTGGAGATTTGAGTGATAGGAGATGGTGTTTCTTTCATATTCCAACAGATTCTGGCGGATTTCTCAAGAGTACATCAATGAGCATCATTAGAGAAGATCACGCATTACAAGCATCTTCAAAGATCATCATCAGAGGGGCGTGAGGGGCATATGTCATCCGGATAATCTTGGGATACTCTAATCCTCAACCTTCGGAGAACTATTGGAGGGAGTTAGTCTAGGAATATATTAAAATATTATTTATTCTTTATTTGATCTTATGGTTCTCTTGTGCTTTGATGCTTTGCTTGTTATGATCCATAACCTAATTCGTGGGGAATTGTATGTCTAGGTCCCTCGGTTATTATTTATGAATATTGATTGATTAATACAAATTGTTCTAGTTTTTATAATCATTGCATGTTCTTAATTGATTGTTACATGTTGATGTGGATGAGGAGGATATGCCCCCATGTTGATGATGCCATGCAGTGATTGATCTATGCATGTTCTAAGATGTTAGGGGTAGCTAGGTTTCCGGATTAGGGATTGATTGTCCCTTAGGCTTAAGGTCTGTGACAAGGTCCCCTTGCGTATATCCCGCAAGTGCACGGGTTTGTCGAAGTAATAATCCCGGATGAGAGGGGTCGAATCCACAGGGAGTAGGGAGTAAAGACACTTGATTCGATTCTTAGCTATGTGGAGTATCAATAATGATAAGTGTGATAATGATTCAATTCTCAATAATTAAAAGCAACAAGTAAAAGAGCAAAAGTAAGGAGGAGGCAAGGCAATCGATAAAGATGGGGTACTCGGATGATGCTTCACCTAGGAAAATCGCTTCAAGTGCAAGAACTCTCTATTATGCTTCGTAATCAATGCAATGGTGAGTCGCGGAAATCCTTATATACATAGTCCCAAATCTAAGGTCAACTATGCCTAACTCTATTCATGTCCCGGAGGAGAGATTAAATAACCTCTCAACCTCGCACTTTCGAATAAAAGTTGCAATGAGCTCTAGGGATTCCAAGTGATAAATCACTTCCCTAATTATAGACCCTAACCCTTTGGTCGGTAGGAAGGTCCCTAGCCAAAGTTAAGCCCTAGATACTAAGATCCCTCAACGCTTCACTCCATTGCACGCGCAACTAGGCCCCGACGGAGGTTCATCCCTTAGACCATTCACTTTATTATGGCCGCAAAGAACTCAAGGAATGGAGGTAGAATCTATCACGTCAGGAGGGAAAGGGGACGCCCTCTGCCTCTCGACTCACCCTCTCAACCCTCTCCAACCTAGCTTTTGTCTAACGCCGTGGTGTGTCACTCACTCACTAGGTTACCAACAAGAACTCTTAACCCTAGTGTCACTCTAGGGGAAATGTTCATACAATCAAGCATTCAAGGTTGGAACTCACAATAAACATCAATTTATTGAAAAGCTATAATAAAAGAAGTTCAAAGAAACAAATACATCCTAGGGTTCACAATCACCCAAGTACCCACTAGGGGTTTTAGCTCTCCATGGAGCTAAGTACAATCAAAGAAATTGAATATAAAAAGCAATGAATCCATAAAAGAAACCCCCTTGATGGTCGTGCTCGATGGTCTTCGCGGAGAGTCCTCTCACTGCCGTCAAAGGATTCCCTCGTCCGGTATAGGATAGCCCTCGATGGAAGCTCCCTACCAACCTTCTTCCTCAGGAATGACGATGTCGAGCCGTGAGAACCTCTCCAAAACCTTGGCCAATACCCCTCAAAAACCCCTAGCGGAAGCCCCTCTCAAGTTGGGGAAAAGATGGAGAAAAGAATATCAAAATCGGGGTGAATCGCTTAATAAGGTCGAACGGCAACTCCACGGGCGGACGCTACACGCGCCCGTGAGAAATTTCCACACAGGCGTGATAATTCCACACTGCAGGATTCTCTATTTCTCCTGACGCCGGCCCGTGAATGCTTATAATTAA